>NW_028253856.1:0-60356 GCF_964263255.1 Lissotriton vulgaris | reverse complement strand
CCATAAATCTTTTAAGGGACATAAAGGAAGTGCACTACTGCATGCTAAATGGATGGTTATGTTACTGAAAAGTAGTACTTACTACAACTTATTAACTATGAAGAAACAATTTGACAGTATAGGGCTGTAGTAATTATGCAATTTCACTTGCCTATCCTCCTCAGATAGAATAAACACTTATTAGTACATTAAATTAGTTTTAAAAATAGCAAAGAAACTTAACAAATAGCTGGAGGGATGAATTTGAAGCAGAGAGTAAACAAACGCACAGAGTCACACTCATAGAAGTTCACAACAATAACATTATTTAAAAGATAAGGAAAAGTGAATAGGATACTGTAACTGTATGTTGCAGTTGCCTGTTCAATTTGGGAAGTTGCATGCATCCAGCCATTCCTCTTATTCGTAGTACTCCTCCATTCCATCTGACGCTCCGTCGATAAATCTTGGTGACCACTGCCTGCCTGGCATATGCGGAATTGCGGATCGCTAATTGTAAGCCTGAATTAATCGTTTTTCCCATCGCACAGGGTAAAAGCCGGCCTGTAATTGTTGATGAAAAAACAGGAAGTGATATTAAAAAACACCACGGAGAAAAAAATATAAGGTACGGTGTGGAGTGCAAAAATAACACTTTCAGTTTCAGAGGCGACAGTATTATATACAAGCATAATTTCTAAAGTGCGTACTCTGAGTCTCCTTTTTAAGGATAGTAATTAGCACACAGCAGGCTAGGGCCATGCAGACGGTCAAGGCCGGCACCACTGAGTGAAGCAACCTGATGTAGCATTCCTCTTTGACACAGACCGACAAAGCATATCTAATTGTATGCAGCATGCCATATAGCCGCAATTTTACATGAACTGCTGTCTAGACTCTGGCATAACAACACTACACTGGCTCGACAACTCCATACCACGACTAGACAGACATTTAGCTCTGCTGTAGTTGTTGTTGACTGGTTTACCTGTTTGCCACTCACGAAATGGCCATAGTTCTTCCGTAAACCGACGATGCTGGTCCATCCATCCCAGTGAGTAACTGTAAAGAAAAAAGATATTATGTAACTTTGATCATCAAGACTCATCATCATCATGGTGTATTGGCAAACTCAATGCTTTTCATGCAGTCGCAGACTACACACAGTGAGTACAAGGACATTTTGCATATTAAAAAATGCAACGTAGTGGCCCCAGCAGTAGAAGTACAATTTGAATTAAACAAGGTAAAAAAACAGAGGAGACTTGAGTTACATTTATATATATATATATATATATATATATATATATATATATATATATATATATATATATATATATATATATATATATATATATATATATGATTCATTTCATGCACAACAAACAAACAGCAATTGCTTTCAAGCTGCCGTCATTCTGGTTTTTTAAGCAAGTTGAAATCAGGTGACTCCTCCCCCCCCAACATGGCAATCGGCAAACGAATGCGAAGCGTTTCCTGAGGAGCCCTGAGCCCGGAGTCTGGAGATTTCGGCTTTGCGGCATTCTTTTTTGCAGATTATCGCAAAATTAGGCAAGGCCGGTTCAGGAAGCGAAGACTGAAGCCGTCAAAGCTTCATCTTTGAGGGTCTGCAGCCGAGGAGTTTTGCTGTGGACTGGCTTTCAGCACCCGCGCACCCCCGCTCGGGAGGAAAAAGAGAAGGTGCTTTTTTCTGGCAGCCAAGAAGGACAGAGAAGGTTGTATACATTGAGGTGAGGAGGGGGTGCACTAGCAACTACCAGGATAACTGTTAAGGGTGCAGGAAAGGAAGAATAAACGTGAGCCCATCTGTGAAAGAGGCAACTTGGTTACTATTAAGAGAAGATAAAAGAAAGAAAAGGGCGGGGTTTACCAGGACTTTCTTCTGGGAGTTGTAATACCAGGGGTCCGAGGGGAGCAGAGAAAGTAAAAACTGAATGAAGGAGAGGAAGGAAGGAAAAAGGAGAAAAAAACGGGAAAGTAACAAGCAAGGAGAAAGGAGGAGAGGGAAGGGGAAGAAGAGGAAAGGAAAGGAAAAGGACGCGCTTTATGAGCTACTTTCGGTATTCCTGATCTGCCTACCTGGAACTGCGTCGCTGGATTCCTCGTCGCCCCTTGTTGACTGTGGGGGTTCTACTGGTTGCTGGGGAATTCTTGTCTGCAGGGGACGCCCCTTACCTGCCATCACCACCGAAATTTCCGTGAGGGAAATGGCCAGCGTGCCTCGTGCTCCCAGGACCCCTGCTGCTTACAATGCGAGGGAGTAAGACATCGACCTGCCGTGACGCCACCATCCCTGCCGTGAAGGAAACAGCATTGGCAGACTACATCCTCCAGGGACCCTTGCAAGGGCACATGCCGAATACGTCATCAGAGGGCGCCACAGGCCCCCATAGGTGGCGCTGCTTCGCCGCAGCGCAGGACGCTTGCGGGCACGCCAGGGCCGTCCTTGCCATTCCTTGCCTGCCATCGACCGGAGTAGACTGGGCTGGGCCACCCCTCTAACTTTTAGAGCCCTGGCATCCCGCCATATCGGTTGGATCTCAAGGTACGGTGATCCCTCACTGCCCTCTTTGTTACTGAAAGCACGAATCTTTTTAGAAATGGCTCCACCAATTCCCCGCACCCGTGCGCAAGGGAAACGCGCATGCGCTGTGAAACGTTCTGTTCCCAAAACAAATCCCCCATCACCTCTGGTCTTTACAGCAATAGACTTAATGCTTCAAAAGGTGATTGGTGTGGTCACCACTGAAAATGAACTAACCGAAAGACGTCTTTCAATTACACCTGATTGTTTTTCATTGACTTCTCCTCCCTCCTGACTCAATGAACTCATTTGAACTGAATTGGAGTGCAAAATAGGATTCAGACTCAAATGACCACAATACCTCATTAATTACGGGCTCTAGATCAGAGGGCCAACCATCCACTGCCTGGCTGCCAAACAAGAGAATCCTGGGTAGTATTCGGGGTCCTACAGGGAAAAAATCTAAGGGTGGGCTTGTCAGAGGTTCTGTTAAGTCAAAGAAAAATGGTAATCCCCTAGTTAATGCTATTAAAAATCGAGAAGTTCTGACCTACCCTCCCTGGGCCAAAGCTTTAGTGGCAGACTTGCTGTCCCATTGTAGAACGATGGTAAGAGGAGAGATTGCCCCCATTCTCTTGCACCTCCAACATTTTCCAACCCCTACAAATACCCCAAAGATATTATTTAACAAAGAAGTTACTGCTAACCAACTACTAGTAGATTTAATGCTGGGCCGTCTAGATGCTAAAATGCCCCCAAAACAGGTTCCCCCTAGCTCTGAAGTTATTAATTTAACTGGTGATAGAGGGTTGCCATATTCTGGCCAATGACTTGCACCTCTATCAGCTCCCCAAGGAGCCCAGGGGAATAATTCCAGAATGTTGAAACCGCTGTTGGCCCGACATATTCATTTGGGAAAAAATCCATTGGGGGTGAGTCTAGTGGTCCACCCTCTGCAGAGGAGAACGCGGGGTGGAAGTGTTGTGATCCAGCAATCCTTTCTCCCTACAATCAATCTTCCCTCCGAGGCTGTTCTTTAGGTAATTATTTTGACAGGAATCCCAGAACTCAAGGAAGGCCTTAAAGAATCCCAGCTTGAACTCCGTGATAAGATTCTGTTCTGGCTGGTGAAAAAAAAGCAGTTTACGTACGATAAGGCAGGCGAAATCTTGATGGTAAGGAGGGTAGCGTGGGTGGGCCCTACTCCGAAGACTATTGCTGGAGACTGTGTGATTATTAACTTTAGGCACCCAGAAACCATCCAAAGATTAGTGGTGCTACCCCCTTTTGCTACTAATCAGTCTGTGCCCATTAGAGCCCTCACCTTGGATTTTTTCTACCCAAGTCCAAGGAGGGCAGGTCTTCCCCGTCCCCTAGCTGACCATAATAGATGGGCCAAGACCTGTTGTTTTGTACCCACCACTACATATCTAAATCCATTGCTCTATAGTATTCCAATATCCAATCAGTATGCCCCTTTGGAGGATGTCGATTGACTGTTAGGACCCTATAGGATTCAAATACAGCTAAATTCTCTATCAGGTCTCTGGAAAAATCCTTCAATCAGTCTTTGATCCCTACAAATCCAGGGCCAGATTTCAACTGTCAAAATAGGGCCACTAAACTAAAAACTAATACCTGAGACGAAACGGAGCTTGGTACTTCAGAAGGTTACCTTTCGACACCTTATGTTTGTCCCATTGTCCAAACTTTGGAGAAGGAAATCATTAATTGTGAACTCCACAAGAGTGATTGTCCCTCTGAAGGCCTAGCCCTGGGTAATAGGAGCTTTATAGAAAATTGTGGTGGGTCCTCGACAGGTGATGCTAAAATCTCTATTCTGTCTTGGAATGTGGCGGGGCTTAACAATAAATTGGCCTGCCCTGATTGGGGTCTGTTTATAGATAAGTTTGAAATTTGTCTTTTTCAGGAGACATGGGCCCGGGAATTTTTTTAGACCGGGCTACTTATCTGTTAGTAATTTAGCATCGATTGGCAAGAGGGGAAGACCGTTGGGGGCCTGACTATTTTTATTGCCTCTCAATTGGGTTGTACAGTTACCCAATTAAACTCCCCTTCACCTGATCTCTTATGCATTAGACTTTCCTTTAGGTCAAAACTATGTATAACCATTATCAATGTTTATTCTAGACCCACCAAGCTGGGCAAAGAATCTTTAACTCTGGATTTCCTTGAAAACCTCATTTCTATGGTTAAGGGGGGAGCACCTTGATTGTAGCAGGAGATTTCAACTGCCAGTATGAGCCACTACCGGGTCTGATTAAACCTATTTCCAGTATTGAGGACTCGTTGTGGTCCATCCCTGAGTTGCAAATCTCTCCGATAAGGGCATGGTCACCTTTAGCCCTCCAACTGAATTCCATCACTTTGGCCCATTCCTTGAGAGCCTGTAATGGCCGGTCAAAATCTGATTTGGAAGGTAAGCATACTTTTAATCGTCCAGGGCAGTCCTCCCATATAGACTATATTCTGGTTGAGGCTAGCACCTGGTCTGGGGTCCTGGACTTTGTATTTTACCCCGCCACGAAAGTGACCATAATGCCCTGGTTCTCAAATTAGATTTTCCTGAGTTGAACATCAGACCAAGTGAGGACATACTGGAGCCACTAATATTATCTAACAATAAGAGAAGTTTAAAATGGCCGACCATAAAGGGTTCTCCTGAACTAATGAGATCACTCTACCAAACTGTCCTCCGAGCCCTTGACGACCTAAGTGGTACAATAGATCTGAGGCTGGGCCTTTCTGCAGAAAAAATTTGTATTAAGCACTCTGGCCTAGTTGCCTCCCTCTCCTCACTCCTCAACCCATTAATGGGAAAATCCAGGAGTAAGAAGAAGATCAACACCTGGTATGATTCTAACTGTAGGAAAGCAACGGGGGCTCTCTTGACTGCAATTAAAGCCTCGAAACGACCACTATTTAAAATCAAGAGGGTTGAGTATCAGAATCTGCAATCTGAGGCCAAACAGATGTGGGAAAATACTAAATGGGATGATATAAAAAATGCATTAGGCAGTAGGGGCATGAGAATATTTTGGTCCATAGTCTTTTCTGGTACCAAGGAAGGGCAAATTGTTTCTGCTCCTAATATTGCACCAGAGAGCTGGGTGGACCACTATCAAAACCTATATGCCGCCCCGGCCGAAGAAATCCTTCTAGTTGAAACTTCATATCAGTTATCAGCCAAAACCTGCTCTGTATCAGGTATCGGGATCATTCCACCACCTATGAATCTTTAGAGTCCAAAATAAGTCTGAAGGAGATAGAGGTAGCTATAAACAGGCTCCCAGTAGGTAAGGCGCCTGGCCTTGATAAAATCCCCGGCGACCTTTATAAAGATCAAACTGGGATATCTGCTATTTAATGCTATTTTACAGGGCGTCAAATTTCATGGGTTGGAGCCCAGATTATACCATTCTTCAAAAAAGTTTCCCCTCTCCTTCCGCTCTTTTATTGTCCGATCAGTCTGAATGATGTGAGCCAAAAATTATTCTCATGTATCATTCATGATAGGCTCCAGAATTGGATGGAAGAACGACAGATTCTCAGCCCCTTTCAGGCGGGTTTCAGGGAAAAGACGTCCACGATCGACCAGCTATTAAGGCTCCAACTACTTTACTGGAAGACCGTGAGAGTAGAGGGTGGCAGCCACTACTTTATTTTCCTCTACCTCAAAACTGCCTTTGATCTGGTGCCCCGTAAAATCTTGTGGGATGTTTTGGAGGACATGGGGGTACCTATTGATCTCCTTAACATCATTAGGAGACTCCATTCAGATAACTTTTGCCCAAGTCAGGAGTGGTAAATGGGGCAGTCTTATATCTAAAATCCCAGTCAATAGATGAGTCAGACAAGGGTGCGTACTGGCACCTACTTTATTTTGTCTCTTCATTAATGCTTTGATTGCCCGCCTTAAAGGTGTAACAGACATTGACGCCCAAAAATGAGAGGAGATCAGGTGGTGGCATTCATGTTTGTAGACAACACTCTTCTGTTGTCAAAATCACCCATGGGAATTCAACGTGCCCTGGATAGCTTTGCAAACTTTTGTCATATAAGGGGGTTGGAGATCAATACACAGAAAACCAAATTCATGGTCTGCAATACAACTAAGACCCAATCTCTCTTTGAATGGCGTAGCTTTGGACAGGGTCATTGTTTTTGACTACTTGGGTATCACTCTTACGTACAAAATGGACTGGGCCCCTCAATTGGCAAAGACTAAACTGAGACTAGCCCACATTAAGGGTGTTATTTTAAAATTACACAGAGAGTCCTCTTCTAAGCCAGTGGCATTGATTATTGAAATCCATAAAGCCCAGGCCAGTGGAGCAATCCTATATGGAGCTGAATTGTGGGGCCATTGCCAGGTGGGTGGTATTAGTAAGACCGAAAATCAATTCCTAAGATCCTTGTTAGTCCTCCCATCTAGAACTCCCCTCACCCCGTTGAGAATGGACCTGGGTATTAGACCTTTAGAAGGGGAAGTTGCTTTACTTCCTATTGTTTATTGGCGCAGGTTGTGGGTGACCCCTGAACTATTTCATTTTAGAACAGCTTTGGAAGAGTTATTCATTTTTCCTGGGTCAGAGAGAATACCTTGGCTTTTTTTTTTATAAAAAAAGGAATGTATGAGATTAGACTTACCTGGCCTCTGGTATAATCCTCTTGTTGTCTGTGCCCAGCTGTCTCGTCTTGAATTGATCAAGTTGGATCACAATAAAAGAATAGAGGCCATCCTTGGTAATTCTTCTCTGGGCCCACTTATAGTTCAGTTTCTTAATCTTAAAGATGCTTATATAGTGGAACCATTCTTAGATGAAATCGTCCCTCCTACACCGAGGAAATATTATCTCCAATTTAAATATGGAACACTTCCGGTAAGGACCTTCGCCTACAAATGGTCGACTTCCAAAACGATAGAATGTCCAGCGTGCGGGGCAAATGAAGAATCTGAGGCCCATGTTTTCTTTTTTTGCCCGACTTACAAATCGATACGGCAACATTGGCTTATCCAACTCTGTAAAAACTTGGGATTCAGACATTATAAAGAGGCTCTCAGAACACTTAAGAGTAATACTTCTACCACAGTCGTATTCTCAGTTTCACACTCTATTGACGTATGTGGCAAAGGAGAAGATCTTATCTGTAGAAGGAAATGATTTATGTACAGTACTTAACTCTTTTTAATGTTGTATAGTTTTTTTACATTTTATAATTTTTATATTTGTGTTTATTATTAGTGTTCCTTGTACAGTGTTCTTAAGAAATGTTTAGGATGGTTACTATGTATCTTTTATGATCTTTTGATCGAAATAAAGATTAATTGACTGACTGGCTTTCATCAGAGCCAGACAGCCAGTGCTGTCCACTGCATGCCTTCTCATTATTCATTACCTGATCCACTTTTTGTCCACATCTTGTTCTTAAAGTGAAGGCCCACAGGGCAGCCTTTCGTGTCAATTTTAGAAGTAGCTGTCAGCAATCAGCATATAGTCAGTAATTCCAGTCCCACTTCTTTTGATGGGTCTCGTCTACGAAGCATCAGTTTCTTCATTCTGCGTAATCCAGCCATCTGCCTTGAGGGAAATGGATAGGGGAGTCTGGAGGAGAAGGATAGAAGAGCATGACTGAGTTGTGAACTTGTGAACTTCAGGATTGCAGACAGCAGCACCTTCAATAAGGAAATAAGATGAAGACAGTGCTGCTGATGGATTTGTTGTGATTAGAGTTTTGTTGTGGTAAAAGTTGCAAAACAAAGAAAGACACACAGGAGTAAAAGTGAATAAGGAGTCAGGACGAAAAAAAGGAAGTCAGTTTCAGGCCTAGGTGTCAGGGACGTAGAGCTCGTCCTCAAACTCTGTGAATTGAGACGGGAGTAGGTCAGCTAACAGAGAAGAACTTCCGTCACCTATGTCAGTGTCCTCTTCTACCTGCGTGGATTTACATATTTTGTAATCTCGTGGTATGAAGTGCTGATTCATCTTGATCATTGTTAACCTCTCCACATTTTTGGGGGAGAGACGGGTCCTTTTTGAAGTTAGAATTGCACCAGCAGCACTGAAAACACATTCAGAAGACACACTTGCGAGTGGGCAAGACAAATAATTTAGAGCCAGCTTGGTGATCAGTGGCCATTGACCCCTTTGCCCATGCCAATACAGCAATGGGTTGTGATCAATGTAGACCTCTGTTGGGTCATCCAGATAGGCCTGCACCATCCACTCAAGGTCATCCAGGGGTGCTGAAGTTTGCGTACCATCTGAGGCCTTTGCATCAACACTGGAACGAAAAAACCCTTGATGAGTTATCCAATCCGCTTCTGACAATATTATGGCTGGGCGCTGGTGTGCAGGTGAGGATGATGATACGGTTGCTTGTGTCGGTAATGGCTGTGAGGGAAAGTGACTGCCTTCGGCCACAGAAGTGGACCTTGACGCCGGATGGCCGGCTGATTCAGTAGTACTTCTGCCGGTTCCTTCAATTTCCTGCCACTCTTTTTCGAACTGAGTTGCTTACAGAGCTAGCCAATGTTTGTACTTTGAAACATCTGCTTCATTAAAAGGAATGAATGCTTTGCTGGCCAGTGCCTTATTATACCATGGATCCAGAATAGTGGCACAAATGTAATGTTGTTCTGTATGTATTTTTTTAAGCCTTTCATTGTCAACTAGGCGGGTTAATAAGCTCTCCGCCAATTGATATGCGTCTTACATGTCAGTATCATCTTTGAACGTTGAAGACATCGCCTTCCGTTGGTGCTCTAGCATGCGCAACAATGGGAGAGTTTTGCCAAAAGTACAGTCCTCCCTGCTGACTTCACGCATGAAGACCTCAAAAGGACGAAGCATGTCTGTCAGGCTTTTAACTAGGTCCCATTCCCCCAACTCTAGCCTCATGTCTTCCATAGAAGAACCCTGTGCAAAGACATACTCATTGATTACCAAGCACTGCTCAGACAGACGCTCAAGCATGTAGAAGATTGAGTTCCAACGTGTTACCACCTCTTGGATGAGTCCTCCGACTGGCACTCTACGGCCACGTTGAATGATCCTCAGCTGCTTCCGGGCCTTAAAAGAATGGCTGAAATGTGTGCAGATTCTTCGGCAGGTGGTCAGTAACTTGCTGACTGTGTTTTCTTTTTTCAAGAAATCCTGACCAACAATGTTAATACTTTGCGCCAAACACGGCACTCCGAAATAGCCACCATCATTCATCGCCCTAACTATATTACTGCCATTATCCGTGAAAACATAACCAATCATGAGCTTTCTTGGATGCAGCCATTCAAAGACCTTACTGTTAAACTCTTAAAAAATGTTTACTGCTGTATGAGATTCCTCCATGGTAAACATGGCTACTGTTGCATGTTTCTGACTAGCTTGAAAAATTGTGGCAGTGTCAACACCTGCAGACATCTTGTCTCTAACCCCTGCAAAAGAGACCCAGTGTGCAGTGATGTACATGTAATAAAGAGTTTGGCAACTGGTTCACATGTCTGTTGTCAGGTGGATAGTGTGAACAGCACTCTTCTCCAAAGATGCCCCAATCACCTCCAGCACATCTTGATGTAGTGCTGGAACTGCAACTCTGGCAAAATAGGACCGGCTAGGAACCTTCTATTTAGGGCAGACTGTTGCCACAAATTCTCGAAAACCCACCCCTTCCACGAAAGAAAAAGGGAGAAGGTCCAGCGCTAACATTTTAGCCAGCATTGCATTATAAAGACGTGCCGGTGGGTGGTTGCGTTCAAATGGCGCCTCTGACCAAAACATGCTTTTAATGGTGGTCTGGACCGTTTTCATATGTGATGAGGAGGATCCAGATCTCTTCAACCCAGTTAGGCTCATTGATGTACTTTTTCGCATTGGTGTCTCTACCAGACAACTGTGCCTCCTTGATGTTGTTGGGGTAGAGGAGGGTGTGGGCGCTACCACTGCAGTGCTGCTGCCAGGGGTACTATGTGTACCAGAAAAAATGTCTCTCGTTGCTCACCTCCCCCCTGCACGATTAGCTCCTCTTCGTCATCAGATGCAATATCAATGTCTATATTTGGATTTGTACTTTTGGCTTTCCGGATGTTACTTAGGTGCGCCTCCCACTGGATAATGTGGTGTTTTTTTAGATGACCTCTCTAGCCTCTGGTACCATAGTTGGTACCAAGCTTACCCCGACTAACTACTTGGTTAAAAATCGAAAAAATGACTAGGTTTTCTGCCTTTTTGCTAATACAGGGGATTGGAGATTTCTGGTGGTGGTGGAGGTGCTACTTCCAATGCCAGATGAAGTGGAGGATCGGCGTGGCTGAATTTGACTCTGTTGTGCACTCACACCACTACTACTTGAGGTCATGGAGGTCGAGCTGGATGGAGGTCCCTGCCGGCCCTTCTGACGAGAAAATATGGAAGCTTTAGGTCATGTTGGTGTAGTAGTTACCTGTGTTGGTGGTGGTACCAGTGCCATGCCGCCCACATCCTGTTCAGCAGCAATTCGGGATAGAGTAAAAATGTCTGTCTTCTGCATGCCCGCTGGGGCTGGAGTGACAACTGTGATGACTGGGTCGTCATCGTCAGACTGTTCATCAGCAGCAGAATCCACCACTTCTACTTCTTGTTTGTCGTCATTACCCATAAGTGAAAGCCTTGCAGGAAGCTTCCTTTTAGGCTTAGCTACCTTTGTCGGCTCATGACGCGCCTCCCTCTCAGACTGCATTTGTGGGTTCCAATCAAGATCTAGATCATCGGAAGGGGGCTTGAAGAAGAAATTGTACTAGCCCTCTTTGACCTTTTTCTTGCTGGGGATCTGGAAGATAATGGATCATCAGGAGTAGGAGTGGCTTGCTCGGATGATACCTCCACTTGAATCTCGATTTCCTGATATGCCCCTACTTCTGGAGGAACAAGCATTGTGGGCAGTTGTGCCTCTCCCTGCAACTCTCCATGCGCCTCTCCATGCACCTCTCCATGGACTTCTACTTGCGCCTCTACTTGCGCCACTCCTTGCACCTCTACTTGCGCCACTCCTTGCACCTCTCCTTGCGCCTCTCCTTGTTGCACCTGTAGCTGTCGTTGCGGCTGTGGTTGAACACTCGTCAGATGAGTTACACCCTGCGTTGATTGAATGATACTTTCTTGCGATGAGTCAACGCCAACATCACCGTCGATGGTGATTGAGCAATTAAAGTGGCTGTCTCTGTTGCACTCATGGCCTTGGACCTAACTTGGCGTGGTGGCACTGAGACCAATGAAACTGAGGTGCTGCTCCCAGCTTGGTCGCCGGCGGACACCGCTGCTGCAGGCGTAGTTTTTTTCGCCAAAAAAGTGTCTGTGGGCACACCAGTCTCCTTGGTAAGTGGCAACTTTCTTGGTAGAGGAGCTACGGCCACCTTTCTTTGGGCCCATTTTCTTCAGATGTCAGAACAACAGGCCGCAGTGTCTCGAGTTGCAGAGTTGTCTGTGGCCACATGTGACATCATGTGACATTGTGCTGCACACACCGCAGCAGGACTTCATCCTGGGATGATGAACAATGAGGATGATTTGTGGTTGTCTTTGTGCACCTAAAAGCAAAGAAAGCCAGAGGAACATCAGTTAAATAAATGTTGCATATGTCGTGCTTAAATTAATATTTGCAACTAGGCATTTTTTTAATATTACAACACACCTAAAAATGAAAAGGCCCCAAAAAAAAATTGCAATTATTTCTAATCAAAAATGGATGTTTACATTAATAAAAGAGAGACCACACGGAGAGAGTTGTTTCATGCACTGAGTACCCCTGGGCATAAAGGATGAAAGGAGGCAGACTGGGTGCAGGCCTATGACACAAAGCACGCCGCCTGGCTCCAAAGTGACCCCTAGGCCCCCACCCACATGGCCAGGCCCCAACAACACCTCAAAAAATCAAAAAACACACAAAAATCACCACAATCCAATGTCATCCATCCCCTACATGATGTTTAAATTCAAGAGACCCAACAGCCTTGGTCCATGCACCACTGACTACCCCTGGGCATAAGAAGTGTAGAACATACAGAAGTGTAGAAAGCTCGAAAAGGCTTGGAGGAAATCACACGGATAATAGTAAGAAAGAGTATACTGATGCCCTGGTCTCTTATCATAAAAACTTAAAGATGGCCAGGAGGAGCTGTCTTGCATCACAATTGGCTGAAGCAGGCAACTCGTAAAGAAAACTCTATAAGATACTACAGTCCTTTACAAAACCTGTGGCCTGCGAGAGTCCAGATGACTTCTCTCAAATCCTGTGTGATGGAATATCGCTTTTCTTCGAGAACAAAATAGAGCTTATCTACGAGAAGATTAAGCAGTCAGGGATTGTCGGGTGTAATACCATCAGTTCCTCCCCCACATCACCTATTTCACCTACCCCATCTCTGCCCTCTGTGGGTGGCAGCATCTCACGTACCTTAATTCCTGAGATTAATCTTTCTGAAGTTACTTCTCTGGGCAGTCAAATTAAAACAGGATCTCCCTCAGATCTTCTGCCAGCAAAGATGGTGGGCTCTATAGGGAATCAGCTCTTACCTGGAATTCAAATTGTGATGAATCTGTCCCTTAGAGAAGGTCATGTGCCAGGTGAATGGAAGAGAGCGGTAGTGAACCCTATTCGAAATAATGCAGCCCTGCCTTGGTCGGACCTTTCCAATCTTCGTCCTATTTCTCTACTTCCTCATATCAGCAAGATGACCGACAAACATGTGAATATCCATCTATCCAAGTTTATCGAGGCAGCGGGTGGTCTGGACCATTCTTAATCTGGGTTCAGACCCAACCACAGCACCAAGTTGGCCCTCCTCTCCGTGACCAATACCATCAGGATGGCACAGGATAGAGGAGGTTCCATGATCTTGGTGTTGTTGGATTTGTCCGCTGCCTTTGATACGGTTTCGCATGACATTCTTCTCGGTCATCTGCGGAAGGTGGGAATAGGCGGTTCGGCTCTGGTCTGGCTAAAAGCTTTCTCTCGGGTCGGTCACAAACAGTCAGACTGGGCTCCCATCAATCAATCTCTAGGGAGCTCACTGAGGGGGTTCCACAGGGCTCATGCCTAAGCCCCACACTTTTCAACGTGTATGTGGCCCCCTTGGTGGAAATTGTGAGAGAATATGGGTTCACTCCTATATCGTACGCTGACGATACTCAGCTTTTGTTTCCCTTCCATACCCCGACACTGGCAACTAAACAGGCATTTGCCACTGGTATGAGAGCAATTTGCCCCTTGCCTTAAGACATATTACTAACATACAGACCTTTAAGAAAGCTCTAAAAACTCATCTGTTTGCAGCCATATAAGACCTTGGCCTCCCTATGATTATGTTTCTGATCTGGCATCTTGGAAGACCATAAGCGCGGAGATACCCTCTGGGTCGATTCCTGCGCTATACAGGAACCTAAATAAAATAAATAAATACATAATGGATGAAAGCAGGGCAGACTGGGTGCAGGCCTAGGGAACACGAAGCACACTGCCTGGCTTCAAAATGGCCCCTTGACTCCCACCCACATGGCCAGGGCCTGGACCAGGCCTCAAAATGGCCCCCACCCACATGGCCAGGCCCCAACAACACTCCTGGGCATAAAGGAAGAAAGGAGGCAGACTGGGTGCAGGCCTATGACACAAAGCACACTGCCTGGCTTCAAAATGGCCCCTAGGCCCCCACCCACATGGCCAGGCCCTGCCTAGACCAGGCCTCAAAATGGCCCCCACCCACATGGCCAGGCCCCAACAACACCCATGGGCATAAAGGAGTAAAGGAGGCAGACTGGGTGCAGGCCTATGACACAAAGCACACTGCCTGGCTTCAAAATGGCCCCTAGACCCCCACCCACATGGCCAGGTCCTGCCTTGACCAGGCCTCAAAATGGCCCCCACCCACATGGCTTACCCCCCAACAACACCCCAAAAAACTTGAAAAACACACAAAAATGACCACAATCCAATGCCATCCATGCCCTAAATGATGTTTAAATCCAAGAGACCCCACAGAAAGCCTTAGTCCATGCACCACTGAGTACCCCTGGGCATAATGGATGAAAGCAAGGCAGACTGGGTGCAGGCCTATGGCATAAAGCACACTGCCTGGCTTCAAAATGACCCCTAGACACATACCCACATGGCCAGGCCCTGCCTGGACCAGGCCTCAAAATGGCCCCCAGCCAAAGGCCAGGCCCCCAACAACACCCCAAAAAATCGAAAAACACACAACAATCACCACAATCCAATGCCATCCATCCCCTAAATGATGTTTAAATTCAAGAGACCCAACAGAAAATCTTGGTCCATGCACCACTGACTACCCCTGAGCATAATGGATGTAAGCAGGGCAGACTGGGTGCAGGCCTATGGCACAAAGGACACTGCCTGGCTTAAATATGGCCCCTTGACCCCATCCCACATGGCCAGGCCCTACCTGGTCCAGGCCTCAAAATGGCCCCCACCCACATGGTCATGCCCCAATAACACCCCAAAAAATCGAAAAACACACAAAAATCACCACAATCCAATGGCATCCATCCCCTAAATGATGTTTAAATTCAAGAGACCCAACAGAAAGCCTTGGTCCATGCACCACTGACTACCCCTGGGCATAATAGATGAAAGCAGGGCAGACTGGGTGCAGGCCTAGGGAACACGAAGCACACTGCCTGGCTTCAAAATGCCCCCTTGACCCCCACCCACATGGCCAGGGCCTGGACCAGGCCTCAAAATGGCCCCCACCCACATGGCCAGGCCCCAACAACACCCCAAAAAATCGAAAAACCCACAAAGATCACCACAATCCAATGCCATCCATGCCTAAAATTATGTTTAACTTCAAGAGACCCCACAGAAAGCCGTGGTCCATGCACCACTGAGTACCCCTGGGCTTAATGGATGAAAGCAAGGCAGACTGGGTGCAGGCCTATGGCACAAAGCATACTGCCTGGCTTCAAAATGGCTCCTAGGCCCCCACCCACATGGCCAGGCCCCTCCTAGACCAGGCCTCAAATGGCCCCCACCCACATGGCCAGGCCCCAACAACACCCCCAAAAATAAAAAAAAACACAAAGCACACTGCCTGGCTTCAAAATGGCCACAGACCCCTAACCACATGGCCAGGCCCTGCCTTTACCAGGCCTCAAAATGGCCCCCACCCACATGGCCGGGCCCCAAAAACACTCAAAAAAATCAAAAAACACACAAAAATCATCACAATCCAATGCCATCCATGCCCTAAATGATGTTTAAATTCATGAGATCCCACAGAAAGCCTTGGTCCATGCACCACTGAGTACCCCTGGGCTTAAAGGATGAAAGCAAGGCAGACTGGGTACAGGCCTATGGGACAAAGCACGCTGCCTGGCTTCAAAATGGCCCCTAGGCCCCCACCCACATGGCCAGGCCTTGCCTGGACCAGGCCTCAAAATGGCCCCCAGCCACAGGGCCAGGCCCCCAACAACACCCAAAAAAATCGAAAAACACTCAACAATCACCACAATCCAATGTCATCATCCCCTAAATGATGTTTAAATTCAAGAGACCCAACAGAAAATCTTGGTCCATGCACCACTGACTACCCCTGAGTATAATGGATGAAAGCAGGGCAGACTGGGTGCAGGCCTATGGAACAAAGCACACTGCCTGGCTTCAAAATGGCCCCTTGACCCCATCCCATATGGCCAGGCCCTACCTGGTCCAGGCCTCAAAATGGCCCCCACCCACACGGCTAGGCCCCAATAACACCCCAAAAAATCGAAAAACACACAAAAATCACCACAATCCAATGTCATCCATCCCCTAAATGATGTTTAAATTCAAGAGACCCAACAGAAAGCCTTGGTCCATGCACCACTAACTACCCTTGGGCATAATGGATGAAAGCAGGGCAGACTGGGTGCAGGCCTAGGGAACACGAAGCACACTGCCTGGCTTCAAAATGGCTCCTAGGCCCCCACCCACATGGCAAGGCCCTGCCTAGACCAGGCCACAAATGGCCCAAACCCACATGGCCAGGCCCGAAACAACACCCCCAAAAATAAAAAACACACAAAGAACACTGCCTGCCTTCAAAATGGCCCCTAGACCCCCAACCACATGGCCAGGCCCTGCCTGGACCAGGCCTCACAATGGGCCCCACCCACATGGCCAGGCCCCAACAACACCCATGGGCATAAAAGAGTAAAGGAGGCAGACTGGGTGCAGGCCTATGACACAAAGCACACTGCCTGGCTTCAAAATGGCCCCTAGACCCCCACCCACATGGCCAGGCCCTGCCTGGACCAGGCCTCAAAATGTCCCCCACCCACATGGCTAGCCCCCAACAACACCCCCAAAAACTTGAAAAACACACAAAAATCACAACAATCCAATGCCATCCATGCCCTAAATGATGTTTAAATTCAAGAGACCCCACAGAAAGCCTTAGTCCATGCACCACTGAGTACCCCTGGGCATAATGGATGAAAGCAGGGCAGACTGGGTGCATGCCTATGACACAAAGCACACTGCCTGGCTTCAAAATGGCCCAGTGACCCCCACCCACATGGCCAGGCCCTAACTGGTCCCAGCCTCAAAATAATTCCCACCCACAAGGCCAGGCCCCAATAACACTCCAAAAAATCGAAAAACACACAAAAATCACCACAATCCAATGCCATCCATGTCCTAAATGATGTTTAAAATCAAGAAATATCACAGAAAGCCTTGGTCCATGCACCACTGAGTACCCCTGGGCTTAAAGGATGAAAGCAAGGCAGACTGGGTGCAGGCCTATGGCACAATCACACTGCCTGGCTTCAAAATGGCCCCTAAGCCCCCACCCACATGGCCAGGCTTTGCCTGGACCAGGCCTCAAAATGACCCCCACCCACATGGCCAGGCCCCAACAACACCCCAAACAATCACAAAAAATACACACAAATCACCAGAATCCATTGCCATCCATGCCCTAAATGATGTTTAAATTCAAGGGACCCCAAAGAAAGCCTTGGTCCTTGCAACACTGAGTACCCCTCGGCATCATGTATGAAAGCAAGGCAGACTGGGTGCAGGCCTATGGCACAAGGCACACTGCCTGGCTTCAAAATGGCCCCTGGACCCCCACCCACATGGCAAGGCCCTGCCTGGACCAGGCCTCAAAATGGCCCCCACCCACATGGCCAGGCCCCAACAACACCCCGGGCATAAAGTATGAAAGGAGGCAGACTGGGTGCAGGCCTATGACACAAAGCACACTGCCTGGCTTCAAAATGGCCCCTAGACCCCCACCCACATGGCCAGACCCTGCCTGTACCAGGCCTCAAAATGGCCCCCACCCACATGTCCAGGCCCCAACAAAACTCCATAAAACTTGAAAAACACACAAAAATCACCACAATCCAATTCCATCCATGCCCTAAATGATGTTTAAACTCAAGAGACCCAACAGAAAGCCTTGGTCCATGCAACACTGACTACCCCTGGGCATAATGGATAAAAGCAGGGCAGACTGGATGCAGGCCTATGGAACACAAAGCACACTGCCTGGCTTCAATATGGCCCCTTGACCCCCACCCACATGGCCAGGCCCTGCCTGGACCAGGCCTAAAAATGGCCCCCACCCTCATGGCCAGGCCCCAACAACACCCCAAAAAATCGAAAAACACACAAAGATCACCACAATCCAATGTCATCCATCCCCTAAATGATGTTTAAACTCAAGAGACCCAATAGAAAGCCTTGGTCCATGCAACACTGACTACCCCTGGGCATAATGGATACAAGCAGGGCAGACTGGGTGCCGGCCTAGGGAACACAAAGCACACTGCCTGGCTTCAAAATGGCCCCTTGACCCCCACCCACATGGCCAGGCCCTGCCTGGACCAGGCCTAAAATGGCCCCCACCCTCATGGCCAGGCCCCAACAACACCCCAAAAAATCTAAAAATACACAAAGATCACCACAATCCAATGCCATCCATGCCCAAAATGATGTTTAACTTCAAGAGACCCCACAGAAAGCCTTGGTCCATGCACCACTGAGTACCCCTGGGCTTAATGGATGAAGCAAGGCAGACTGGGTGCAGGCCTATGGCACAAAGCATACTGCCTGGCTTCAAAATGGCTCCAAGGCCCCCACCCACATGGCCAGGCCCTGCCTAGACCAGGCCTCAAATGGCCCCCACCCACATGGCCAGGCCCCAACAACACCCCCAAAAATAAACAAAACACAAAGCACACTGCCTGGCTTCAAAATGGCCCCTAGACCCCTAACCACATGGCCAGGCCCTGCCTTGACCAGGCCTCAAAATGGCCCCCACCCACATGGCCAGGCCCCAACAACGCCCCAAAAAATCAAAAAACACACAAAAATCATCACAATCCAATGTCATCCATCCCCTAAATGATGTTTAAATTCAAGAGACCCAACAGAAAGCCTTGGTCCATGCACCACTAACTACCCCTGGGCATAATGGATGAAAGCAGGGCAGACTGGGTGCAGGCCTAGGGAACACGAAGCACACTGCCTGGCTTCAAAATGGCTCCTTGACCCCCACCCACATGGCCAGTTCGTGCCCGGACCAGGCCTCAAAATGGCCCCCACCCACATGGCCTGGCCTCAACAACACCTCAAAAAATCGAAAAACACACAAAGATCACCACAATCCAATGCCATCCATGCCCAAAATGATGTTTTACTTCAATAGACCCCACAGAAAGCCTTGGTCCGTGCACCACTGAGTACCCCTGGGCTTAATGGATGAAAGCAAGGCAGACTTTGTGCAGGCCTATGGCACAAAGCATACTGCCTGGCTTCAAAATGGCTCCTAGGCCCCCACACACATGCAAAGGCCCTGCCTACACCAGGCCTCAAATGGCCCCCACCCACATGGCCAGGCCCCAACAACACCCCCAAAAATAAAAAACACACAATGAACACTGCCTGCCTTCAAAATGGCCCCTAGACCCCCAACCACATGGCCAGGCCCTGCCTGGACCAGGCCTCAAAATGGGCTCCACCCACATGGCCAGGCCCCAACAACACCCATGGGCATAAAAGAGTAGAGAGGCAGACTGGGTGCAGGCCTATGACACAAATCACACTGCCTGGCTTCAAAATGGCCCCTAGACCCCCATCCACATGGCCAGGCCCTGCCTGGACCAGGCCTCAAAATGGCCCCAACCCACATGGCTAGCCATCAACAACACCCCCAAAAACTTGAAAAACACACAAAAATCCCCACAATCCAATGCCATCCATGCCCTAAATGATGTTTAAATTCAAGGGACCCCACAGAAAGCCTTAGTCCATGCACCACTGAGTACCCCTGGGCATAATGGATGAAAGCAAGGCAGACTGGGTGCAGGCCTGTGGCACAAAGCACACTGCCTCGCTTCAAAATGACCCCTAGACCCTCACCCACATGGCCAGACCCTGCCTGGACCAGGCCTCAAAATGGCCCCCAGCCACATAGACAGGCCCCAACAACACCCCAAAAAAATTGAAAAACACACAAAAATCACCACAATCCAATGTCATCCATTCCCTAAATGATGTTTAAATTCAAGAGACCCAACGGAAAATCTTGGTCCATGCACCACTGACTACCCCTGAGCATAATGGATGAAAGCAGGGCAGACTGGGTGCAGGCCTATGACACAAAGCACACTGCCTGGCTTCAAAATGGCCCTGTGACCCCCACCCACATGGCCAGGCCCTACCTGGTCCCAGCCTCAAAATGACTCCCACCCACAAGGCCAGGCCCCAATAACACTCCAAAAAATCAAAAAACACACAAAAATCACCATAATCCAATGCCATCCATGCCCTAAATGATGTTTAAAATCAAGAGATCCCTTAGAAAGCCTTTGTTCCATGCAAAACTGAGTACCCCTGGGCTTAAAGGATGAAAGCAAGGCAGACTGGGTGCAGGCCTATGGCACAATCACACTGCCTGGCTTCAAAATGGCCCCTAGGCCCCCACCCACATGGCCAGGCTTTGCCTGGACCAGGCCTCAAAATGACCCCCACCCACATGGCCAGGCCCCAACAACACCCCAAACAATCACAAAAAATACACACAAATCACGAGAATCCAATGCCACCCATGCCATAAATGATGTTTAAATTCAAGAGACCCCCAAGAAAACCTTGGTCCATGCAACACTGACTACCCCTGGGCATAATGGATAAAAGCAGGGCAGACTGGGTGCAGGCCTAGGGAACACAAAGCACACTGCCTGGCTTCAAAATGGCCCCTTGACCCCCACCCACATGGCCAGGCCCTGCCTGGACCAGGCCTAAAAATGGCCCCCACCCTCATGGCCAGGCCCCAACAACACCCCAAAAAATCGAAAAACACACAAAGATCACCACAATCCAATGTCATCCATCCCCTAAATGATGTTTAAACTCAAGAGACCATACAGAAAGCCTTGGTCCATGCAACACTGACTACCCCTGGGCATAATGGATAAAAGCAGGGCAGACTGGGTGCAGGCCTAGGGAGCACAAAGCACACTGCCTGGCTTCAAAATGGCCCCTTGACCCCCACCCACATGGCCAGGCCCTGCCTGGACCAGGCCTAAAAATGGCCCCCACCCTCATGGCCAGGCCCCAACAACACCCCAAAAAATCTAAAAACACACAAAGATCACCACAATCCAATGCCATCCATGCCCAAAATGATGTTTAACTTCAAGAGACCCCACAGAAAGCCTTGGTCCATGCTCCACTGAGTACCCCTGGGCTTAATGGATGAAAGCAAGGCAGACTGGGTGCAGGCCTATGGCACAAAGCATACTGCCTGGCTTCAAATTGGCCCCTAGGCCCCCACTCACATGGCCAGGCCCGGCCTAGACCAGGACTCAAAATGGCCCCCACCCACATGGCCAGGCCCCTACAATACCCCCAAAAATAAAAAACACACAAAGCACACTGCCTGGCTTCAAAATGGCTCCTAGACCCCCAACCACATGGCCAGGCCATGCCTGGACCAGGCCTCTAAATGGCCCCAACCCACATGGCCAGACCCCAACAACACCCCTGGGCATAAAGGAGTAGAGGAGGCAGACTGGGTGCAGGCCTATGACACAAAGCACACTGCCTGGCTTCAAAATGGCCCCTAGACCCCCACCCACATGGCCAGGCCCTGCCTGGACCAGGCCTCAAAATGGCCCCCACCCACATGACTAGCCCCCAACAACACCCCAAAAAACTTGAAAAACACACAAAAATCACCACAATCCAATGCCATCCATGCTCTAAATGATGTTTAAATTCAAGAGACCCCACAGAAAGCCTTAGTCCATGCACCACTGAGTACCCCTGGGCATAATGGATGAAAGCAAGGCAGACTGGGTGCAGGCCTATGGCACAAAGCACTCTGCCTGTGTAGTGTAGTTCCTGTTTTCCCTATAGGCCCTGCGCATTGGAATAACATAAACAGCAGTGTAGACGTAGGACTGAGGTCATCTATGTCTCTACTGACTATGTTAGACTTAATTTAGGTTTGCGCCAGCTAGCTCAGAGGTCACTGGAAACTTTCTTGAATGAATAGGAAGTGATCAGCTTCTGTGGCTCAGACAAGAAGGGATTCAGCTTCCGACAACCGCATAAACATGACAACTTTGCTCCCTCAGAATAAGAGTTAATCTCTAGAGTCTTGTGAAACAATAGACAGCTATTTCACTCAGTCAGATGTGCATACTTAGATTAGATTAGATTAGATTTAGATTTATAGAGCGCATGGCTGCCCTGAAGCGTCCCAGCGCTGAAATTGACCTGAACATAGTGAACTCAAGAAGGGACGGATTTAGGAAGTGGTGGGGAAGAGAAAGGTTTTGAGGGCTTTTCTGAATTTAAGGTGAACGGGTTCCATCCGGAGATCTCTGGGAAGGGCGTTCCATTTGTTTGATGCATTCAACGAGAACATACTTAGTTTCACCAGGGTGCAGAGAATAGAGAGACGGGCGTTTTCAATAAAAGGTATTATTTATTGAGCAGTCTTCCTTCTCATGCAAGAGAAATGAATTGCCACAATTGCAATACTTAATGTAAAGTAAAGTACGTATAGTAAAAGGAGTATTATGAAATAATACTGTAAAAGCATTGATATGGTTTCTTAGACATAAGACACTTTAAAATGGATAAAATATATATACATATATATACATAGGCTAACGTGCTCAACTGGTGCTTCTAAACTAAGCCTACCCTTGGTGTACCCGACCTAAGCCTAATACTTGGGAAGGAGTAAGTAAGTAGCAGTTTAAGTTAAGTAGGTTTGTTGCCAAGGATCTGTTCAAGAATTCTCTCTAAGGGTTTAGTCAGCACGGTACCTTGGGAATAGAATGTATGAGGTCTGGTATCTCTCTCTTAGGACTCGTTATCCCAGTCACCCGCAAGGGTAGGCTGGAAACGCCGGAGCTGGATTTTCTCGGCAGGAGAAAAGACAGCGTCTTTCTCAGCGCGTCAAAGAGGAGGGGCAGCGTCCATGGGCTTCTCACGTCTGCTGGGCTCTCGGAAAGCAGATTAGCTGCTCTGCTCCAGAATCACAACTGTGTGTTTGCTTAAGGCAACGTTTGTATATTTATACCTGAAAGGTGCCGAGTTTGACGTAAGGTTTGGACATAGGACGTCAATAAAGATGTCACTAAGAACTGGCCGTTCTTACAGTGCTCGCAGGAGTTCTATTACAAATCAAAACAAAGCAAGCGGGGCTTTCCCAGGTTGCTGGAGGTTTGGTGTGACGAAAGAACTCGGTGTGTTCTTTAGGAATCCAAGGAAGTAGCTTTTGCCGACCTTGGACTGCAAGGGCGATTTACTGAAATATGGATCTGATTATTATGCCATTATAGGGATATTATTGATTATATCCGTATAGGGGCATAAAGTCACAATATTAAATCGGGTTCCTAGATAAAACACATCACCTTGCTTCAAAATTCCCCCTAGACCTCCACCCACATGGCCAGGCCCTGCCTGGACCAGGCATCAAAATGGCCCCCACCCACATGGCCAGGCCCCGACAACACCCCAAAAAATCGAATAACACACAAAAACCACCACAATCCAAAGTCATCCATCCAGTAAATGATGTTTAAATTCAAGAGACCCAACAGAAATCCTTGGTCCTTGCACCACTGACTACCCCTGGGCATAATGGATGAAAGCAGGACAGACTGGGTGCGGGCCTATCGCACAAAGCACACTGCCTGGCTTCAAAGTGGCCCCTTGACCCCCACCCACATGGCCAGGCCCTGCCTGCACTAGGCCTCAAAATGGCCCCCACCCACAAGGCCAGACCCCAACAACACCCCAAAAAATGGAAAAAAACACAAAAGTCACCACAATCCAATGCCATCCATGCCCTAAATGATGTTTAAATTCAAGAGACCCCACAGAAAGCCTTGGTCCATGCACCACTGAGGACACCTGGGCTTAATGGATGAAAGCAAGGCAGACTGGGTGCAGGCCTATGGCACAAAGCACTCTGCCTGTGTAGTGTAGTTCCTGTTTTCCCTATAGGCCCTGCACATTGGAATAACATAAACAGCAGTGTAGACGTAGGACTGAGGTCATCTATGTCTCTACTGACTATGTTAGACTTAATTTAGGTTTGCGCCAGCTAGCTCAGAGGTCACTGGAAACTTTCTTGAATGAATAGGAAGTGATCAGCTTCTGTGGCTCAGACAAGAAGGGATTCAGCTTCCGACAACCGCATAAACATGACAACTTTGCTCCCTCAGAATAAGAGTTAATCTCTAGAGTCTTGTGAAACAATAGACAGCTATTTCACTCAGTCAGATGTGCATACTTAGATTAGATTAGATTAGATTTAGATTTATAGAGCGCATGGCTGCCCTGAAGCGTCCCAGCGCTGAAATTGACCTGAACATAGTGAACTCAAGAAGGGACGGATTTAGGAAGTGGTGGGGAAGAGAAAGGTTTTGAGGGCTTTTCTGAATTTAAGGTGAACGGGTTCCATCCGGAGATCTCTGGGAAGGGCGTTCCATTTGTTTGATGCATTCAACGAGAACATACTTAGTTTCACCAGGGTGCAGAGAATAGAGAGACGGGCGTTTTCAATAAAAGGTATTATTTATTGAGCAGTCTTCCTTCTCATGCAAGAGAAATGAATTGCCACAATTGCAATACTTAATGTAAAGTAAAGTACGTATAGTAAAAGGAGTATTATGAAATAATACTGTAAAAGCATTGATATGGTTTCTTAGACATAAGACACTTTAAAATGGATAAAATATATATACATATATATACATAGGCTAACGTGCTCAACTGGTGCTTCTAAACTAAGCCTACCCTTGGTGTACCCGACCTAAGCCTAATACTTGGGAAGGAGTAAGTAAGTAGCAGTTTAAGTTAAGTAGGTTTGTTGCCAAGGATCTGTTCAAGAATTCTCTCTAAGGGTTTAGTCAGCACGGTACCTTGGGAATAGAATGTATGAGGTCTGGTATCTCTCTCTTAGGACTCGTTATCCCAGTCACCCGCAAGGGTAGGCTGGAAACGCCGGAGCTGGATTTTCTCGGCAGGAGAAAAGACAGCGTCTTTCTCAGCGCGTCAAAGAGGAGGGGCAGCGTCCATGGGCTTCTCACGTCTGCTGGGCTCTCGGAAAGCAGATTAGCTGCTCTGCTCCAGAATCACAACTGTGTGTTTGCTTAAGGCAACGTTTGTATATTTATACCTGAAAGGTGCCGAGTTTGACGTAAGGTTTGGACATAGGACGTCAATAAAGATGTCACTAAGAACTGGCCGTTCTTACAGTGCTCGCAGGAGTTCTATTACAAATCAAAACAAAGCAAGCGGGGCTTTCCCAGGTTGCTGGAGGTTTGGTGTGACGAAAGAACTCAGTGTGTTCTTTAGGAATCCAAGGAAGTAGCTTTTGCCGACCTTGGACTGCAAGGGCGATTTACTGAAATATGGATCTGATTATTATGCCATTATAGGGATATTATTGATTATATCCGTATAGGGGCATAAAGTCACAATATTAAATCGGGTTCCTAGATAAAACACATCACCTTGCTTCAAAATTCCCCCTAGACCTCCACCCACATGGCCAGGCCCTGCCTGGACCAGGCATCAAAATGGCCCCCACCCACATGGCCAGGCCCCGACAACACCCCAAAAAATCGAATAACACACAAAAACCACCACAATCCAAAGTCATCCATCCAGTAAATGATGTTTAAATTCAAGAGACCCAACAGAAATCCTTGGTCCTTGCACCACTGACTACCCCTGGGCATAATGGATGAAAGCAGGACAGACTGGGTGCGGGCCTATCGCACAAAGCACACTGCCTGGCTTCAAAGTGGCCCCTTGACCCCCACCCACATGGCCAGGCCCTGCCTGCACCAGGCCTCAAAATGGCCCCCACCCACAAGGCCAGACCCCAACAACACCCCAAAAAATGGAAAAAAACACAAAAGTCACCACAATCCAATGCCATCCATGCCCTAAATGATGTTTAAATTCAAGAGACCCCACAGAAAGCCTTGGTCCATGCACCACTGAGGACACCTGGGCTTAATGGATGAAAGCAAGGCAGACTGGGTGCAGGCCTATGGCACAAAGCACACTGCCTGGCTTCAAAATAGCCCCTAGGCCCCCACCCACATGGCCAGGCCCTGCCTGGTCCAGGCCTCAAAATGGCCCCCTCCCACATGACCAAGCCCCAACAACACCCCCAAAATAAAAAAAACACAAAGCACAAAGCACACTGCCTGGCTTCAAAATGGCCCCTAGACCCCCAACCACAAGGCCAGGCCCTGCCTGGACCAGGCCTCAAAATGGCCCCCACCCACATGGCCAGACCCCAACAACACCCCCGGGCATAAAGGAGTAAAGGAGGCAGACTGGGTGCAGGCCTATGACACAAAGCACACTGCCTTGCTTCAAAATGGCCCCTAGACCCCCACCCACATGGCCAGGCCCTGCCTGGACCAGGCCTCAAAATGGCCCCAACCCACATGGCTAGCCCCCAACAACGCTCCAATAAAACTTGAAAAACACACAAAAATCACCACAATCCGATGTCATCCATCCCCTAAATGATGTTTAAATTCAAGAGACCCAACAGAAAATCTTGATCCATGCACCACTGACTACCCCTGAGCATAATGGATGAAAGCAGGGCAGACTGGGTGCAGGCCTATGGCACAAAGCACACTGCCTGGCTTCAAAATGGCCCCTTGACCCCCACCCAAATGGCCAGGCCTACCTGGTCCAGGCCTCAAAATGGCGCCCACCCACATGGCCAGACCCCAATAACACTCCAAAAAATCGAAAAACACACAAAAATCACCACAATCCAATGCCATCCATGCCCTAAATGATGTTTAAATTCAAAAGACCCCCCAGAAAGCCTTGGTCCATGCACCAATGAGTACCCCTCGGCATAATGGATGAAAGCAAGGCAGACTGGGTGCAGGCCTATGGCACAAGGCACACTGCCTGGCTTCAAAATGGCCCCCAGACCTCCCCCCACATAGCAAGGCCCTGCCTGGAACAGGCCTCAAAATGGCCCCCACCTACATGGCCAGGCCGCAACAACACCCTTGGGCATAAAGTATGAAAGGAGGCAGACTGGGTGCAGGCCTATGACACAAAGCACACTGCCTAGCTTCAAAATGGCCCTTAGACCCCCACCCACATGGCCAGGCCCTGCCTGGACCAGGTCTCAAAATGGCCCCCACCCACATTGCCAGGCTACAACAACACCCCAAAAAACTTGAAAAACACACAAAAATCACCACAATCCAATGCCATCCATGCCCTAAATGTTGTTTAATTTCAAGAGACCCCACAGAAAGCCTTAGTCCATGCACCACTGAGTACCCCTGGGCATAATGGATGAAAGCAAGGCAGACTGGGTGCAGGCCTATGGCACAAAGCACACTGCCTGGCTTCAAAATGCCCCCTAGACCCCCACCCACATGGCCAAGCCCTGCCTGGACCAGGCCTCAAAATGGCCCCCACCCACATGGCCAGGCCCCAACAACACCCCAAAAAATCAAAACACACACAAGAATTACCACAATCCAAAGTCATCCATCCAATAAATGATGTTTAAATTCAAGAGACCCAACAGAAATCCTTGGTCCTTGCACCACTGAGTACCCCTGGGCATAATGGATGAAAGCAAGGCAGACTGGGTGCAGGCCTATGGCACAAAGCACACTGCCTAGCTTCAAAATGGCCCCTTGGCCCCCACCCACATGGCCAGTCCCTACCTGAACCAGGCCTCAAAACGGCCCCCACCCACATGGCCAGGCCCCAACAACACCCCAAAAAAACGAAAAACACACAAAATTCACCACAATCCAATGCCATCAATGCCCTAAATGATGTTTAAATTCAAGAGACCCCACAGAAAGCCTTTGTCCATGCACCACTGAGTACCCCTGGGTTTAATGGATGAAAGCAAGGAAGACTGGGTGCAGGCCGATGGCACAAAGCACACTGCTTGGCTTCAAAATGGCCCCTAGGCCCCCACCCACATGGCCTGGCCCTGCCTGGACCAGGCCTCAAAATGGCCCCCAACTACATGGCCAGGCCCCAACAACACCCCAAAAAATCGAAAAACACACAAAGATCACCACGATCCAATGCCATCCATGCCCAAAATGATGTTTAACTTCAAGAGACCCAACAGAAATCCTTGGTCCTTGCACCACTGAGTACCCCTGGGTTTAATGGATGAAAGCAGGGCAGACTGAGTGCAGGCCTATGGCACAAAGCACGCTGCCTGGCTTCATAGTGGCCCCTAGACCCCCACCCACATGACCTGGCCCTGCCTGGACCAGGCCTCGAAATGGCCCCCTCCCACATGGCCAGGCCCCAACAACACCCCTGGGCATAAAGGAGGAAAGGAGGCAGACTGGGTGCAGGCCTATGACACAAAGTACACTGCCTGGCTTCAAAATTGCCCCTGGACCCCCACCCACATGGCCAGGCCCTGCCTGGGCCAGGCCTCAAAATGGCCCCCACCCTCATGACCAGGTCCCAACAACACCCCAGGAAACGTGAAAAACACAAAAAAATCACCACAATCCAATGCCATCCATGCCCTAAATGATGTTTAAATTCAGGAGACCCCACAGAAAAAAAGTATACCTGGAGCGCAGAATCGATGAGGCGGAAAATTCAAGCAAAGAACTCTTTAGGATAGTTAAGGAGTTTATTCCCCCCCCCCCTTGAGTTCGCCCTCTCACTCTCATTCCGAAGCCTGGATCTGCCAACTTGGAGTTTTTTTTGTTTATAAAATTAAGTCTATTCAGGACTCTTTCTCGGTTGTAGGCTCTACCTCAATGGCCAGTCAACCAACCTCTCTCCCCTTTCCAGCAGAAGAGTTAGGTCCCGTCCTCTCGGCTTTTCCGCCTCTGTCTTTTGATACCTCCCTGGATTTGTTGTCCCGGATTCAATCTGGTTCGCCTTTGGATTAAGTATGGGCGAATTTTGCGAATCTCGCGTTCGCGAATTTTGCGGATTTGCGAACTCGCAAGCCGCAAAATCCGCGAATTCTTGCGAATTTGCGTTTTTTTTTTTTTTGTGTTCGCAAGGATTTCTGCCAGTCGCGAGGGTTTCGTACCAGTTCGCAATTGCGAACTTACATTTCGGCGCGCAACGGTCGCGAATTATGTTGTTTCTACGTCTGGTTCATCATCACAGGTTCCCAGCACCCTCTGTTTCACCCCTGCAACCCTCTGTTACATCAATGCCACCCTCTGGTTCATCATTACTGTAGATTATGGGGGGGAAAAGCAAGCACACCAGCCCTGCTTCAACTGAGATGAATTAATTTGGGGTTAGTTTATTAATGTGTCACTGTTTTAAAATTCCAGTCTGGCACCTGCTTCCTTATCTGTAATTTTGCTTTCTGTTGCAGTGCATTTTTTTTCCCCAGGACCTTCTTTGTGGCCTACTTGTAGCTATTGTATGAGCCTGCTGTGAGGGTCAGAGCAGGGTCATACAATTGTTGCAACTAGCAACTGAATTCTGGAGGGGCCCCAGTCAGGAAGCACTACCGGGAATTGTTACTAATGATGAGTTTGAACTCTTGCCCCTGCCGAGTGCTTTCAGTTTTGAAAAACTCGTTTTTCTGCAATTTCGCGGGGTTCGCGGGGCACGAACACGCGCGAGATCGGATTCGGAAGCCGCAAATTCGTGCGAATATGCAATTTGTTTTTTTTGCGGCGTGTTAGTTGGCAAGGTTTTGTGCGTTTTTGCGAGCCGCTCGCGGTCGTTCAAGGGCGCAGCCATCTTGTTTGCCTGACGTATTTCCGTTTCCGGGCGCGAAGTGTAATCTCGCAAAGTCCGCGGCTTGCCAGTACAGTCTCGCGCGTGTTCGCAAGGAAAATCTCGCGCAAACTTACCCGCGCGGTCGTGAACGGGCGCGGCCATCTTGTTTCTCATTCATTGCTATGGTTCTGGGCATGGTCTTTGTATCCTCTGTCAATCTCTGCCATCCTTTGCTTGTTTGAAGTTTTTTTTGATCTATTTTACTTATTATCTATCCCTCTATTTTTCTAGCCCTATATTTTTGTGTTTACTGCTACTTTTGGTTAATTTTAAACTACTTTTGTAAACTCTTTTCTTTTCTTCTCTTCCCTATTCTATTTTCTTTATTCCTTTCCGCCCAGACCATGGTGAAGGGAGCCGGGAAGCATCCCGAGAAGGGGAAGGGTCCCGCACCCCGTGTCCGGCTCCCGTGCGGGCGTTTGAGGGGGGAGCTAGTGATGCCACGGGAGATCTTTACCCCGGAGGAGGTGGCCCAACTCATTTTTTATGTTCAGCGCCGCCTCCCCAGGACCATCATGGGAGGCGGCAAGATCAGTGCCGGGTACGGGGCCCGGGAGCGCCGGAAGCGGTGGGAGAAGGTGTGCCAGGCCATTTACCACCACTCTCGGGTCTGGCGCACCTACAACCAGGCCACCCACCGCTGGACGGATGTCCTGACCCGTGAGCGAGATCTGCTCGACCTCCTTGGCCTTGAGATCCCCGGGCTTGGTGAGTAGTAGTAGCTATGTCTTTAGTTACTACTATGTTTTCTCCTGCTGTGTTATTATATTGCAAATTTTTGTTTTTTACCAAGAGCAATAATGCTGCTCATTACATTGTAGGTAAATTTTATTTCAAAATCTTCTGTGCATTTCAGGTACACTGCTCTCCTTCTTCTCAGTAGTGTTGCTACTATGCTTATTTGTTTTAGATTTTGTGTTCATTTCATTGGCCTGTGAAATTATGTATGAGTGTAGTTGAAAGAACTGCGTAATGCTACACACTAAGGTTCAGATTTTTAATTACCGGCGCATCCCTGCAAAGTTGCAGGGATGCGCCAGTAATTGTGCGTCACGCCACCATCACCCATGGTGCGCCGTATTTACAATGCGGCGCGCCATGGGCCCAAAACGTCACCAAAGCGTTACGCATCTGTGCCGTAAAGGCGGCGCATTGCTGGAGTTGCGTCGCAACGATGGTGCAGCTCCATCAATGCTCTGGGGTGCCCTATCCCCCCAATGCTGCGTCAAGCCGTACGTCTGCTTCAAGCAGGCGCAGGGTTTGAGTCACGCATCATTGTCCTCAAAGTGACTGATTGAAATCTTGTAGATTTCCCTCAGCCACTTTTAGGATGCGTTCCTGCGCAGGAACGCCCTCCCTTGCGCCGGAACGCCCCCTATTGGCGCAGGGCTTTACAACGTGATGCATCTCCCAGATGCGTCACGTTGTTAATATACGCCGCACCATTGCGCCTCTTTTGTGCTGTCGCTGCGTCACAAAAGTCACGCAACAATGGAGCAAAAGAGCCGCAAGGGCCTTCTAAATCAGCCCCTACAGACTCAAGTCCAGTCCTTCCTTTGTACACATGGCAATAAGAAGAAATAGTGGTGGTGGATTAATAGTTTGAGTATTTTAATGACTGGTGAATGTAGTAGGAAACTTTAGTGTTGTCGCTGATCTTCAATCACGATGGACTTTGGCTGTCACTTTGCGTGCTGCGGACTGCTGCCTGCCAATCCTAGGCAAACCTTTTTAGTACTTTGTTTAGTGAGTTACATAGGGTAGTTTCCAATTCGACGGTCCGCAAATCAAGCAATACTAAAGTAATGACGTAGTCGACCACATGAGATTGGTCAATAATATATCCCGTGGAGTCGTTCCCTATTTGCTATTTCGCAAAAATATTTTGTTACTTTGTTAGTTCTTTTGAAATGTTTGATTTGGTTGAGAAATATCATCCATGTTTTCTGTTTTTCTTTCTTTCATGTTGTACATCAGCTTCCCCCAGGGGCAAGAGGAGGACACAGGAGGAGGAGGAGGAGGGTGCTGTTGTCTATGCAGGCCAGGACCGGGCAGTCGAGGGCTCCTTTGCTGGCCCCAGTAAGTTTTAATTTTAATATAGAGTACTTATTTTTTCCTAGCGTTCCTCATTCGATTTTTTCTAAATCGTCTTTGATCTTCTTGTAGACAGGATCTAAATTCTTATCCTGCCTCGACTATGACTCCGTGTGGTATTACTAGATTATTCCTATTAGTCTGTCTGTGTAGCTAACTAAGATTGCACATTTGGCATTTCCATTGGACTCCCATTCTAGTCAGCAATAGCTCTATGCACTGAGTGCAGTCCTCTGGGATTGTCCATAATGTCTTTTCAAGTATTCTAAATGTTTATGCTTTGACCATTGCCAACAATAAAAAGGTGAATGACCACCACCAAGAAAGAATGAGATACTACTTTACTTTTGGTTTGGATAGGAGGACAATCCATTCTACTACTGTTGCAGGGACAAATCTGCACAAACAGAACTATGGACACTAAATAATGCATCGCTTAGCTTATCAATTATAATAGGTGCTGTAACTGTTAGACTTTCCACATACCTCAGTGATAACAGACTTTGTAGTTGAACCCCCAATCTCCTTACTGACTAGATAGTGTGGCAGAGTCATTTAGCTCCCAAAGTCACCGATGGCAGAGGCACGGACTCATGCTTGCAAAAATTCGAAAACCTTTAGCTCATCCACTCTAGTCTGGAGGACCAAAAACCACAGAGTCTATTTAAGTTTAAAAGCTTTATTAAAAGTAAACACATTTATTAAATTCAAGTTTGTCATAAAAGTGAACGTGTAACTGAAAATGGAAAAGTGCTTAGTGCTGACGATTAATTGGACACATTTCTTGTGGTCGAGCCGAGCTCTCACCTGGTTTGAACTTGATCCTGCTCGTGTTCTTAGAAGTCAAGGTTCTGTCTGTTAGGAGAAAAAGTGGTGCGTGTTAAAAAGTAAAAAGCAAACATTCATCAGTTGTGCCAAAAAGTGCAGCAAGACAACAGCCTTCCCTGGAAAAAGGGACATTTTTACTCTAGAGTACACAGTCAAAAATTATTAAATTGTACACTTTTTTTCACATTTCTTTCTTCCTCCTAGACCAAATATTATATAGTAGTGAGTGGTGTATTCTAACATTATTAAATGTACTTTGTAGGTGGAACATCTAGAGACGGGGCCAGCGCGGAGGTGGTGGTGGCATTGGACGAGGAGGACAACTCTGGGGAGGAGGCGGTGCAAGTGCCGGACAAGGACATGCCTGTGAGGGTTCACACGGTGGTGGCGGGCAGAGGTAAGCTATACATTCCTTAGTCATTGGGATTGAAGACTGCAGAGTGTGCTTTCTGCACGGGTGTATTATAAAAAAAGCAGGTAGTAGCCTCCTCTAAATGTACTTCGACTTAGCTGTGAAGTTTTTGGCGAGAAGAATCCCAATCAGATCTGAGGTGAACTTGATGGATGGGATGAACGAAAAGCGAAAGAAGGGTGTAAGTAAGTGTGGAAGCACGAGAAATGTAATGATGACTGGCAAAGAAGAATGATATGTGTTTGCTTGGTCCCCGAGGTGGCTGGGAAGGTAAGAAAATGGTATGGTGCATGGCTGGGTGAATGATGAAGCAAGGATGGGTGGAAGGAGAAAAGCCTGGGTGTTGAGACAGAAACTGTATGTGTGCAATATACTTTGAATGGATGGATGCCTGGATCATTCATGGTACTATCTGACTCTTAGATAGCATATGTGTATCTAGAGAGAGTAGACGGTCACTGGATGAACTAAGTGTTACTTTGAAGAGCATGTAACACCGCACCCGCACGTCCGTTCCAGTGTAGGAAAGGCAAGGAAAAGAAGTTGTAACGTTGTCCAAAGACTACCATGAATAGTAGCAGTAGTTTGTATTGCAACTGCAAGCACAGCATATATCCGGTTATTACGGTGGACACTCCCTACCTCCTTTAATAACTTTAGTTTAGTAGCAGTACGTCATTGATGTGTGGGGGTATCACTGTTCACTCAATAATAAGCAAAGCACCTAAAGTCATCCCATATGTCATCAAATACATCCCATGTGAAGTGATAGATAATCAGATAATTTAGCTTCTTCATTTTCCTTTTCTAATACTCATTTGCACTGTAGAGTGAAAGCTAAATTAATTAAGCAGTAGCCCTTTTAACAGAGTATTCTCAGTGCCACCCGTAATAGAAAAGTAAGAGCTTCACCACCTGCATGTACTGGACCGGTACAGTAACGCAAGTCTGTCTCACTCACCATGGTGTGCGTCTGTTTTTCTCGGGTGCAAGTTCACTGCGCTGGCATTATGCCGGCTTGCATAAGATAACGTACCAATTTTCCTAAACAAGAGAGAAGAAGAAGAATAAGAGTGGTGTACTGTCATAGTCGACTGTAATAGAAGTCCATAGTGCTCGTAGAATTTGTTCCTTAAACTCCCACTAATGTTAGAGCAAGGATGAAGAAGTTGGAGGTTACATAGATACTGTCCTCAATAGTTATGTACTGTGCTTTCAATTTGCTACTTGTACTGTGACAACTTTCTGCTCAATCATTTTGTGTTAATCTTAAGGAGCATTGGTTACAGACTATGTCTTTCTTTTTTCATGTAGTTGCTCCTTCCAAATCCAAGACACCATCAAGGAGGAAGGAGCTGGCTCGAATGGCCCGGCAACGGAGGCTGGATGCCACTGTTGCTGAATATCGGCGGCTGGTGGCCCTGGAGGAGGAGGAGACGCAGTCTGGTACAACAACAACATCCACTGGGACAGCTGCATCCTCCTCCGTGTGGGCTGCCAGCCAGCGCAGTGCTCCAGCGGTACGGAGCCGGGCTACCAAAGCCAAACGCCACCGCCCAGCAGCAAAGAAAGCAGCTGCCCCTCACAGGATTTGCAAGGCACACCGGCGCCGCTTATCCCTCAGACTGTCCTACCTGGAGCAGGAGGTCCATAACTATAAGAACGTGGTGGAGGGCCTCCGCTTTGAACTTGCCACCCTCCGCAAGGAGCATGATGCCCTGGCTGCTAATTCCAACAGCACCCTGCCATAGTGTCCCTTGCCCCTTTTTTAGAGACTTTTGGGGGGTGGGAATTGGGAGTTGGGATTTTTGGGGACTTTTGAAGGACAATCGTTGGGGTTAGGGAGGGTCTTGCGGGAGATTCTTTTGTTAGGGCTATAAAAATATACTTTTTGAAACTTTATCTGACCATACCTGTTTTTTACTGCTTTTGAGTCTGGTGGGTGGGGGTTTAACATGACAGTAAGTTTGTTTTCCTGAATAGTCCTAGGAGTTTAGTAGTACTACCGTCAATCAAATCTCTCGTCTCTCCTAATACTCCATTATACTACCTCCAACCAAACGCCTATTTTACCTGTAATTTCTGTTTGCAAGTAGGGCTAGGCCCAGGGCTGGCTCCACGGGAAACAGCAAATAAGGTTGGCAATCCTGGGCGGATAAAATTTCCTCATAGCGGTGGTACTAGTGGTGTGACACAGTGGCAGTTGCTTGCCTATGAAAAAAAAGAAAATGAAATCTGGTTTGTCCTCCTGAGCAATACAAAGGTTCAATACAGAATATAGCAGGTGACAGAAGTACACTAGAACAGTGCCACATTGTAGCCTAACAAATGTTAAAGTATAACTAATTCGGTTGAAGTTCTTTGACATTAGCCATGGGTCTTTGTCAAGCAGAGTAAGAATATATCCTCGGATTTCTTCACCAGCCTGTTGCTATCACCTTATCCTCCCCAGCAAGTGTGTGGATTTATTGCTGTAATTTAGTCACACATCAATCAAAACCACACAGCGCGGGGGAAGAGGGTTAGGGTTTGAAAAATGGATGGGTACGGGGGTTTTTGGGAAAGGTTTTGGGAGACAAGAAAAAATAGCACAGCATGGACAAACAATTGTGAACATAAACAAATCTTTGGGTACAAACCTATCCATCAATCTTTGAAAGTGCATGCACTACTGCATGCATGTCAGTTAAAAGTAAGTAGTACTTTCGACAACTGTGGAAGAAAGAATGCGACAGTACAGGGCGTGGGTGGAAATATTGATAACTATATTCAACATAAGGTCTCTGTAGCCAGATACCTGAGAGCCTTGCTGGTCACTATAAATCCATTCACAACAACACTCAATGGGGTTGGTCTGGAAGGTATAGTAGATAGAAAAGGAGAAATTGCTTTTTTTCTAGGTGTCCCCTCACTCACCAGGGTTGCCCCTTGGTGACATGCTTCATCATTGGGGCCATCCCAGTCCTCTACGGGCTGGGGCGTGCTGCGACTTGCGAATTACGTAGGAGCACTTACAAATGACTATGTGTGGTGCAGATGTGATAGTGGAGTGGACTAAGTGATGTGTTAAGGGATCAATTTAGAAGCAGAGAGAGATCCAAGAAATGCAGTTGCAGTCAGAGAAAAAGGCAAGGGATACTGTATCTATGTTGTTGTAGTTGTCCTGTTGGAAGTGGTAAGTAAGTTGCCTGCAGAAAAAAAATCCTCTTATTAGCGACACTCCTCCATTGCAGCCAACGCTTCGTCCATCGATGTTGGTCACCAGAAGACACCCTGTAAAAAAAGCACAGCATAGACAAACAATTGAACATAAACAATTCTTTGGGTACAAACCTATCCATCAATCTTTGAAAGTGCATGCACTACTGCATGCATGTCAGTGAAAAGTAAGTAGTACTTTCGACAACTGTGGAAGAAAGAATGCGACAGTACAGGGCATGTGTGGAATTATTGATAACTATATTCAACATAAGGTCTCTGTAGCCAGATACCTGAGAGCCTTGCTGGTCACTATAAATCCATTCACAACAACACTCAATGGGGTTGGTCTGGAAGGTATAGTAGATAGAAAAGGAGAAATTGCTTTTTTTCTAGGTGTCCCCTCACTCACCAGGGTTGCCCCTTGGTGACATGCTTCATCATTGGGGCCATCCCAGTCCTCTACGGGCTGGGGCGTGCTGCGACTTGCGAATTACGTAGGAGCACTTACAAATGACTATGTGTGGTGCAGATGTGATAGTGGAGTGGACTAAGTGATGTGTTAAGGGATCAATTTAGAAGCAGAGAGAGATCCAAGAAATGCAGTCACAGTCAGAGAAAAATGCAAGGGATACTGTATCTATGTTGTTGTAGTTGTCCTGTTGGAAGTGGTAAGTAAGTTGCCTGCAGAAAAAAAATCCTCTTATTAGCGGCACTCCTCCATTGCAGCCGACGCTTCGTCCATCGATGTTGGTCACCAGAAGACACCCTGTCCACTGCCTGCCTGATGCTGAATTGTGGCTCGCTAATGTGAAGCCTGACTCCATCCTTTTTTCCCCATTGCAGAGACTGAAACCCGGCCTGTAATTATTCAACGAAAAACAGGAAGTGATATAATATTACAACACCACTGATAAATAAATATAAGGTATGTAGGCTGTGGAGTGCAAAAAGTCACAATTTGATTTTCCTAGTAGACAGTACAATATTTTTGAAAGTGCGTACTCTGTCTGAGTCACCTTTTGAAGGATAAATAAGTAGGGGCAAATTAATGTAGCGGATCTTTCCCCTCAAGCTAGGTGTACTGTAAACTGTGTTTTAGAACAAAATTAGATCTTCCTAGCAGTGCTCCCACCCAGACCCTTACTAAAGCCAGTCGCAAAAATGTAGAAGACCCCCAATCAAATCTCAAAAAACGAGGCCTAGCAGAAAACTGGTGACAAAACTTACTTTGAAAGTAAAAGTAGGCTGAAGTACCCCCTTCCTAATTACCCCTTACCCACTGTGGATTGCATTCAAACCACTTGCAAGCAACCAAGCAAAAGTATCCATAGCCAGCATCGCTCCAAGACTCGAAATCCCCCCCACTCAAACACATGCAATAGAAATACTGCTAACCCTAACGAACCCTAAGTTAAGAATAGTGGCAAAGGCTTTCTTTAACTATGCCAAATCCCCCCTTTCCCACCATGGATTTTCTTCAAATGACTTGCAACCAAAATTACACATTCTCACGAGTGCTCTAAGACCCCAGAACTCAGTTGCAAAAATCTAGAACACCCCGAAACACATGCAATCCTGCTGCTAGGGCTAACCCTAACGAACCCTAAGTTACAAAAAGTGCCAAAAGGCTTTTCCGCGAGAATTTTGTCCCAACCACTTTTACCCGGTATTAGACCTTCCCAGGAATGCCCCAAGACCCGCCAACCCACCCGCCAAGAAGCATAACACCCCCAAACAGGCCAAAAGCAAAATCTCATACTTGCAATATTTCTCGGCCTTCGTTCCAAACGCGCTGCGTAGCTAGGCCATAAGTCGGGGTTGCCACGACGGATTTCCTGAAAAGCAAATGCAATCAAGATTAGAGTGTCCCAGCAGTGCTCCCAGACCACGAAACTCACCCACAAACAGACGGAACCCCCCCTAAGAGCACCTCAAAGGCAAGCAAGTCATCAAAAACACAAAAAAAATTCCGCCTGGGATTTGGTCCAAACCACTTTTATCCGGTATTAGAGCTTCCCAGCAATGGCCCCAGAGCCGTAAACCCAGGAGAAAACGAGTAGAAGACCCCCAAACAGCCAAAGAGCAAAAGTACAAAAATGGGGACTTTGTCAATTTTTCACAAATTTCCCAAATCACTCCGCGCGCGCTCTGCAGCTAGGCCCTAACTCCCCTCTGCCACCATGGATTTGCTTCAAACCTCTTGCAAAGTAAAGTATATATAGCCAGCAGTGCGCCCAGACCCCGAAACCCACCCACAAACACCAGGAAGCCCCACAAACAGGCCCCCGAAAACGCTACATTGAGCAAAATGTCAGAAATAGCCAAAAAAAAATCGGCCTGGATTTTGTCCCAACCACTTCTACCTGGTATTAGACCTTCCCAGGAATGCCCCAAGACCCGCCAACCCACCCACCAAGAAGCATAACACCCCCAAACAGGCCAAAAGCAAAATCTCATACTTGCAATATTTCTCGGCCTTCGGTCCAAACGCGCTGCGTAGCTAGGCCATAAGTCGGGGTTGCCACGACGGATTTCCTGAAAAGCAAATGCAATCAAGATTAGAGTGTCCCAGCAGTGCTCCCAGACCCCGGAACTCACCCAAAAACACCAGGAAGCCCCCCAAACAGGCCCCCGAAAACGCTACATTGAGCAAAATGTCAGAAATAGCCAAAAAAAAATCGGCCTGGATTTTGTCCCAACCACTTCTACCCGGTATTAGACCTTCCCAGGAATGCCCCAAGACCCGCCAACCCACCCGCCAAGAAGCATAACACCCCCAAACAGGCCAAAAGCAAAATCTCATACTTGCAATATTTCTCGGCCTTCGGTCCAAACGCGCTGCGTAGCTAGGCCATAAGTCGGGGTTGCCACGACGGATTTCCTGAAAAGCAAATGCAATCAAGATTAGAGTGTCCCAGCAGTGCTCCCAGACCACGAAACTCACCCACAAACAGACGGAACCCCCCCCTAAGAGCACCTCAAAGGCAAGCAAGTCATCAAAAACACAAAAAAATTTCCGCCTGGGATTTGGTCCAAACCACTTTTATCTGGTATTAGAGCTTCCCAGCAATGGCCCCAGAGCCGTCAACCCAGGAGAAAACGAGTAGAAGACCCCCAAACAGCCAAAGAGCAAAAGTACAAAAATGGGGACTTTGTCAATTTTTCACAAATTTCCCAAATCACTCCGCGCGCGCTCTGCAGCTAGGCCCTAACTCCCCTCTGCCACCATGGATTTGCTTCAAACCTCTTGCAAAGTAAAGTATATATAGCCAGCAGTGCGCCCAGACCCCGAAATGCACCCACAAACACCAGGAAGCCCCACAAACAGGCCCCCGAAAAAGCTACATTGAGCAAAATGTCAGAAATAGCCAAAAAAAAATCGGCCTGGATTTTGTCCCAACCACTTCTACCCGGTATTAGACCTTCCCAGGAATGCCCCAAGACCCGCCAACCCACCCGCCAAGAAGCATAACACCCCCAAACAGGCCAAAAGCAAAATCTCATACTTGCAATATTTCTCGGCCTTCGGTCCAAACGCGCTGCGTAGCTAGGCCATAAGTCGGGGTTGCCACGACGGATTTCCTGAAAAGCAAATGCAATCAAGATTAGAGTGTCCCAGCAGTGCTCCCAGACCACGAAACTCACCCACAAACAGACGGAACCCCCCTAAGAGCACCTCAAAGGCAAGCAAGTCATCAAAAACACAAAAAAATTTCCGCCTGGGATTTGGTCCAAACCACTTTTATCCGGTATTAGAGCTTCCCAGCAATGGCCCCAGAGCCGTCAACCCAGGAGAAAACGAGTAGAAGACCCCCAAACAGCCAAAGAGCAAAAGTACAAAAATGGGGACTTTGTCAATTTTTCACAAATTTCCCAAATCACTCCGCGCGCGCTCTGCAGCTAGGCCCTAACTCCCCTCTGCCACCATGGATTTGCTTCAAACCTCTTGCAAAGTAAAGTATATATAGCCAGCAGTGCGCCCAGACCCCGAAACCCACCCACAAACACCAGGAAGCCCCACAAACAGGCCCCGAAAACGCTACATTGAGCAAAATGTCCGAAATAGCCAAAAAGAAATCGGCCTGGATTTTGTCCCAACCACTTCTACCCGGTATTAGACCTTCCCAGGAATGCCCCAAGACCTGCCAACCCACCCGCCAAGAAGCATAACACCCCCAAACAGGCCAAAAGCAAAATCTCATACTTGCAATATTTCTCGGCCTTCGGTCCAAACGCGCTGCGTAGCTAGGCCATAAGTCGGGGTTGCCACGACGGATTTCCTGAAAAGCAAATGCAATCAAGATTAGAGTGTCCCAGCAGTGCTCCCAGACCACGAAACTCACCCACAAACAGACGGAACCCCCCCTAAGAGCACCTCAAAGGCAAGCAAGTCATCAAAAACACAAAAAAAATTCCGCCTGGGATTTGGTCCAAACCACTTTTATCTGGTATTAGAGCTTCCCAGCAATGGCCCCAGAGCCGTCAACCCAGGAGAAAACGAGTAGAAGACCCCCAAACAGCCAAAGAGCAAAAGTACAAAAATGGGGACTTTGTCAATTTTTCACAAATTTCCCAAATCACTCCGCGCGCGCTCTGCAGCTAGGCCCTAACTCCCCTCTGCCACCATGGATTTGCTTCAAACCTCTTGCAAAGTAAAGTATATATAGTCAGCAATGCGCCCAGACCCCGAAATGCACCCACAAACACCAGGAAGCCCCACAAACAGGCCCCCGAAAAAGCTACATTGAGCAAAATGTCAGAAATAGCCAAAAAAAAATCGGCCTGGATTTTGTCCCAACCACTTCTACCCGGTATTAGACCTTCCCAGGAATGCCCCAAGACCCGCCAACCCACCCGCCAAGAAGCATAACACCCCCAAACAGGCCAAAAGCAAAATCTCATACTTGCAATATTTCTCGGCCTTCGGTCCAAACGCGCTGCGTAGCTAGGCCATAAGTCGGGGTTGCCACGACGGATTTCCTGAAAAGCAAATGCAATCAAGATTAGAGTGTCCCAGCAGTGCTCCCAGACCACGAAACTCACCCACAAACAGACGGAACCCCCCCTAAGAGCACCTCAAAGGCAAGCAAGTCATCAAAAACACAAAAAAAATTCCGCCTGGGATTTGGTCCAAACCACTTTTATCCGGTATTAGAGCTTCCCAGCAATGGCCCCAGAGCCGTCAACCCAGGAGAAAACGAGTAGAAGACCCCCAAACAGCCAAAGAGCAAAAGTACAAAAATGGGGACTTTGTCAATTTTTCACAAATTTCCCAAATCACTCCGCGCGCGCTCTGCAGCTAGGCCCTAACTCCCCTCTGCCACCATGGATTTGCTTCAAACCTCTTGCAAAGTAAAGTATATATAGCCAGCAGTGCGCCCAGACCCCGAAACCCACCCACAAACACCAGGAAGCCCCACAAACAGGCCCCCGAAAACGCTACATTGAGCAAAATGTCCGAAATAGCCAAAAAAAAATCGGCCTGGATTTTGTCCCAACCACTTCTACCCGGTATTAGACCTTCCCAGGAATGCCCCAAGACCTGCCAACCCACCCGCCAAGAAGCATAACACCCCAAAACAGGCCAAAAGCAAAATCTCATACTTGCAATATTTCTTGGCCTTCGGTCCAAACGCGCTGCGTAGCTAGGCCATAAGTCGGGGTTGCCACGACGGATTTCCTGAAAAGCAAATGCAATCAAGATTAGAGTGTCCCAGCAGTGCTCCCAGACCACGAAACTCACCCACAAACAGACGGAACCCCCCTAAGAGCACCTCAAAGGCAAGCAAGTCATCAAAAACACAAAAAAAATTCCGCCTGGGATTTGGTCCAAAACACTTTTATCCGGTATTAGAGCTTCCCAGCAATGGCCCCAGAGCCGTCAACCCAGGAGAAAACGAGTAGAAGACCCCCAAACAGCCAAAGAGCAAAAGTACAAAAATGGGGACTTTGTCAATTTTTCACAAATTTCCCAAATCACTCCGCGCGCGCTCTGCAGCTAGGCCCTAACTCCCCTCTGCCACCATGGATTTGCTTCAAACCTCTTGCAAAGTAAAGTATATATAGCCAACAGTGCGCCCAGACCCCGATACCCACCCACAAACACCAGGAAGCCCCACAAACAGGCCCCCGAAAACGCTACATTGAGCAAAATGTCAGAAATAGCCAAAAAAAAATCGGCCTGGATTTTGTCCCAACCACTTCTACCCGGTATTAGACCTTCCCAGGAATGCCCCAAGACCCGCCAACCCACCCGCCAAGAAGCATAACACCCCCAAACAGGCCAAAAGCAAAATCTCATACTTGCAATATTTCTCGGCCTTCGGTCCAAACGCGCTGCGTAGCTAGGCCATAAGTCGGGGTTGCCACAACGGATTTCCTGAAAAGCAAATGCAATCAAGATTAGAGTGTCCCAGCAGTGCTCCCAGACCCCGAAACTCACCCACAAACACCAGGAAGCCCCCCAAACAGGCCCCCGAAAACGCTACATTGAGCAAAATGTCAGAAATAGCCAAAAAAAAATCGGCCTGGATTTTGTCCCAACCACTTCTACCCGGTATTAAACCTTCCCAGGAATGCCCCAAGACCCGCCAACCCACCCGCCAAGAAGCATAACACCCCCAAACAGGCCAAAAGCAAAATCTCATACTTGCAATATTTCTCGGCCTTCGGTCCAAACGCGCTGCGTAGCTAGGCCATAAGTCGGGGTTGCCACAACGGATTTCCTGAAAAGCAAATGCAATCAAGATTAGAGTGTCCCAGCAGTGCTCCCAGACCACGAAACTCACCCACAAACAGACGGAACCCCCCTAAGAGCACCTCAAAGGCAAGCAAGTCATCAAAAACACAAAAAAATTTCCGCCTGGGATTTGGTCCAAACCACTTTTATCCGGTATTAGAGCTTCCCAACAATGGTCCCAGAGCCGTCAACTCACCTGCAAAGAGGTACAACAACACCCCCACAAGTGCTGAGTCTTTCTTCATTGGGCGTAAACCAGCCCTCTGGTTTGATGGAAATAGGAGTCTGGAGGAGGAGGATAGAGGAGCATGTTCTTCTGAACTTATGAACCTGAGGAATGCAGACTGCGGCAACTTCAAATCAATTAGCAAACCAGTGAAGACAGTTCTGCTGATGGGCTTGATTTTGTGATTATCTGATTAAAGTTTGAAATATATTAACTGTGCACAACAAAGAAAGACAGACACACAGGAATAAAAGTGAATAAGGACGAAAAAGAAAGTTATTGATTCGTTGTCTCATTTTCAGGGCTCGGTATCACGGTCCAGGAATAAGAATAAGGCTTCGTCATCATACTCTGCGAATTCAGGCAGGGTGAGCTCAGTGTCACCTGACAGAGTAGAAATTCCCTCATCTATGTTGCTGGCCACCTCCTCTTCATCCGGCACGCTTTATCGTACTCTGAAATCTGGTGGTATGAGGTGCTGATTCATCTTGATCATTGTTAACCTCTCCACATTTTTGGGCGAGAGGCGGCTCCGTTTGGGAGTTACAATGCCACCAGCAGCACTGAAAACCCGTTCAGAAGACATGCTTGCGAGTGGGCAAGACAAGTAGTTTAAAGCCAGGTTGGTGAGCTGTAGCCACAATTCTTTTTTCCCATGCCAATACGCCAATGGGTCAGAATTAACATAGACCTCTGTTGAGTCATTCAGATAGTCCTTCACCATCGACTCAAGGTCCTCATCCAAGGTTCCTCCACTTTACTTAGCTCTTGCTGTGCCTCTGACCTTTTGAGAACCAAACCCACGCAGAGCTAGCCAATCCTCTTCAGCCTCCAATGTTTCTGTTGTGTCTCGTGCAGATGATCCGGTTGCCGGTGTCTTTAACGGCTGAGAGGTCACTTGTGCCACAGCCACAGGTGCAGTAGTGGATTGTTTTGACTGGGGATGGCCTGCTGATGTACTGCCATTTCCTTCAATTTCCAGCCGTTCTCTTTCAAACCTCTTGGCTGACAAGGCTAGCCAACGTTTGTACTTTGGAACATGTTCATCATCAAAAGGAAAGAATGCTTGGCCTGCCAGCGCCTTTTTGTAGCGTGGATCCAGAATAGTAGCACAAATGTAATGCTCTTCTGAGTGGATCTTTTTAAGACGTTCATCACCTTGTAGGAGCTCTAATAATTTCTCAGCCAGAAGCAAAGAGTCTTGTTTTTTTTCATCTTTTTCAAACACAGAACACACCTCCTTCAGTTGGTCCTCCAGCATGTACAACAATGGGATAGCTTTTCCCAAATTAGAGTCCTCCTTGCTGACTGCACGTGTGAAGAACTCAAAAGGACGAAGCATGCATGTCAGGCTTTGAACTATGTTCCATTGCGCCGCACCCATCCTCAGCTCCTCTGTACCCTCTGTAAGGAAATATTGATCGAGTTCCTTATACTGCTCATACAGACGCTCAAGCATGTAGAAGGTTGAGTTCCAACGTGTTACCACCTCCTGGATGAGTGCTTTCACTGGCATTTGACGTTGATATAGCAGGCTCCTCAGCTGCATCCGGGCCTTAAAAGAATGGCTGAAATGCTTGCACATTTTTCGGCAGGTGTCCAATACACTGTACGCTGCACTGCCTTTATTACCCAAGAATTTTTGGACAACCAGGTTTATACAGTGCGCCAAACACGGCACTCTGAAATAGTCACCCAGCCTCATGGCCTTAACTATATTGGCGCCATTGTCCGTGGAAACATAACCAACCTGGTGTTTTTTTGGGGACAGCCACTTAAGGACCTTTGTGTTAAAGACATCCAAAATGTTTTCTGCTGTGTGACGTTTCTCCAAACCAAACATGGCTAGTGTTGCATGTTTCCGAGCAGCTTTAAAAACAATGTCCACGTCAACACCTGCGTTTAGCTTTGCTTTAGCCCCTGAAAAAGAGACCCAGTGTGCAGTGATGCACATGTAATCAGCGCCTGTGCCACTGGTCCACATGTCTGTTGTCAGATGTATAGTGTGAACAGCACTCTTCTGCAAAGCTGCCCCAATCACCTTCAGAACATCTTCATGTAGTGCTGGAACCGCAACTCGGGCAAAATAGAACCAGCTAGGAACCTTCCATTTAGGGCAGAGCGCTGCCACTAATTCTAGAAAACCAACCCCTTCTACAAAAGAAAAAGGGAGAAGGTCCAGAGCTAGCATTTTAGCCAGCTTAGTGTTATACAGACGCGTCAGTGGGTGGTTGCGTTCATATTGCGCTTCTGTAAACAACATATTTTTAATGTTGCCCTGGACCAAGGATTTACGGGATGATGATGATATCTTCGACCCAGTTACGCTCGCTGATGAACTTTTCCGCATTGATGTCTCACTCTCTCCCACACTCTTAGTGTGCCTCACATGGGGTGTGCTGCTGACAGGGGTACTGGGTGTAAGTGAAGTGTTTTATTCGTCTTCTTCCTCCTCGTCATCATCAGATGAAAAATCAACGTTTTCATTACGTGCAATTCCGGCTTGCTTAAACACCTCTAGGTGCGGAAACCATTGGACAGGGTGCGCTCTCTTAAGATGACCTCTCTGGCCTCCGGTACCATAGTTAGAACCAAGCTTACCACGACCAACTTGAAGCTTACAAATGCTACAAATGGCTACGTTTTCCATTTTTGGGCAAACACTAAAGAAGTCCCAAACTGGAGACTTGAAATCTCTTTGGGGGCCGGAGGAGGCGGCGATACTGGTGTTGGTGGTCCTGCTGCTAATGCCAGATGAAGTGGAGGATGTGGATTGCCGAACTTCAGTACGTTTTGCACTTTCACCACCACGAATTGAGGTCGAGGTGGGTACCTTCTTGCGAGGAAGAAATATGGAAGCGGTAGGTTTTGGTGTGCTACTTAACTCCAAATCTAATGATTCCATTTCCATTGCCTCCTCGTCGACATCATCATCACGCTCAGCAGCTTCTCGGGATAGGGTCAAAATGTCTCTTTGCTGCATGCCCGGTGGGGCTGCAGTGACCTTTGTGATGACTGGCTTGTCAAGTCAAGTCAAGTCATAACATTTATATAGCGCACTACATACCTAGAGGGTTTCAAGGCGCTTAGGAAGGGGAGTAGGATTATTTGTCAAATATCCACGTTTTAAGCTGCTTTCTGAACGCTAGGTGATTCTGGGTGAGGCGAAGGTAAGCGGGGAGTGAGTTCCATGTTTTGGCAGCCAGGTAAGAGAAGGATCTGCCTCCCATGGTGGTTTTGTTGATGCGAGGTACAGTGGCGAAGGCTTGGCTGGAAGAGCGAAGTTGGCGGGAGGGGGTGTAAAAGGACAGTCGAGAGTTGAGGCACTCTGGTCCGATGTCGTAGAGTGATTTGTGTGCGTGGGTAAGCAGTCGGAAAGTAATCCTCTTATTGACGGGTAGCCAATGGAGGTCTTTAAGGTGACCAGAGATGTGTTCGTTGCGTGGGATGTCTAATATGAGCCTGGCTGAGGCGTTTTGGATTCGTTGTAGTTTCTTCTGGAGTTTTGCGGTAGTACCTGCGTAGAGGGTGTTTCCGTAGTCCAGTCGGCTCGTGACCAGAGCGTGGGTGACTGTTTTCCTTGTTTCGGAGGGGATCCAGCGAAATGTTTTTCTGAGCATGCGAAGAATGTTAAAGCAGGAAGAGGATACGGCGCTGACTTGTCTGTTCATTGAGAGTGAAGAATCCAGGATGACGCCTAGGTTCCGTGCGTGGTCTGTCGGGATGGGTGCTTTCCCGAGGGCTTCCGGCCACCAAGAGTCGTCCCATGCAGAGGGGGATTTACCTAGGATGAGGACTTCTGTTTTGTCTGAGTTCAGTTTCAGACGGCTTTGTTTCATCCATTCGGCGACTTCTTTCATTCCCTCGTGTAGGTTAGTTTTGGCGGTGCTGGGGTCCTTGGTGAGAGATAGGATCAGTTGAGTGTCATCCGCGTAAGAGATGATGTTGAGGTTGTGTTGGCGGGCGATGGCCGCGAGGGGGCTCATGTATACGTTGAAGAGGGTGGGACTGAGTGAGGATCCTTGTGGTACGCCGCAGATGATTTCTGAGGCCTCGGACTTGAATGGTGGGAGGCGGACTCTCTGGGTTCTTCCGGTGAGGAACGAGGTGATCCATTCCAGTGCCTTTCCTTGGATTCCGATGTTTCTGAGGCGTTGTAAAAGGGTGCTGTGGCAGACTGTGTCGAAGGCTGCAGAGAGGTCGAGGAGGATGAGGGCGACTGTGTCTCCATTGTCCAGTAGAGTTCGAATGTCGTCTGTTGCTGCGATGAGGGCGGTCTCAGTGCTGTGTTTGGCTCGGAAGCCAGATTGTGAGGGGTCGAGTGATTTGTTGGCTTCGAGGAAGGCGGCGAGCTGGTTGTTGACAGCTTTCTCGATGACTTTGGCCGGGAATGGAAGAAGCGAGATGGGGCGGTAGTTTTTGAGTTCGGTGGGGTCTGCTGTTGGTTTTTTCAGAAGGGCGGTGAGTTCAGCGTGTTTCCAGTCTTCTGGGAAGGTAGCGGAGTTGAAGGAGCAGTTGATGACGTCTCGGAGGTGCGGAGCTATGACGGAGTCTGCTTTGTTGAAGATGTGGTGAGGGCATGGGTCATCGTGAGAGGCTTCATCACCAGCAGTATCTGTCACTTCTTGTTGAGCCTCATCACAATCCATAGCTATGAGTTTTTCGACGACCTTCCTTTTACGCTTAGGTACCTTTGTCAGATCATGGTGTGCCTCACTGTCAGACCGCAGTTGTGGTTCCCAAGACGGATCACTTGCATCAGAAGGAGGTGGGCTTGAAGAAGATGTAGACACCCCCCTTGATCTTTTCCTTGCTAGGGATGTGGAAGACAATGAATGATCATCAGGAGGAGTGGCTTCCAATACCTCGGCTTCATTGTCGATTTCCTGATGTGCCCCTACTTCGGGAGGAACAACTATTGTGGGCACTTGTGAACCTCCATGCACCTTTGCTTGCGCATCTCCTTTTGCTGCCTCTCCTTCCACATGTACTTGGGCGTGTACTTGCACATGGTAGTGTTGTTGTGGCTGTGGTTGTTCAACACTTGTCAGATGAGTTACAACAACCTGTGTTGATTCAGGGACATTGCTGCTACTTTCTTGCGATGAGCCAACATCACTGGTCGATGGTGATTGGAGAAGTACACTGACTGCCTCTGAAGCACTCAAGGGCTTTGACTTAAGTTGGCGTGGTGGTGGAGGCACTGAACCCAATGGAGCAGGGGTGCTGCTCCCAGCTTGGTCCCCAGCAGATCCTGCTGCTGCAGGCGTACTTTTTTTTTGCTCCCAAAAAACGTGGCGGGTGGCACACCAGCCTCCTTGGTAACTTGCTTCTTCTGCTCCTTACTAGCAACTTTCTTGCTAGAGGAGCTACGGAGAACTTTTTTTGGGGCCATCTTCTTCAGAGCAGGTCAGACAGCAGGCTGCAGTTGCACGAATTGTAGAGTTGTCTGAGGCCAGACGTGACGTCGCGTGACGTTATGCTGCACACACACACCGCTGCAGGACTTCTTCCTGGCACTGGTGGTTCTCTTGAGTCTTGTGCACCTAAAAACAATGGAAGACAGAGGAACATCAGTTCAGTTATACACCACAAAAAAATCAAAAAACACTGCAAAATCAGCACAATCCCATTCCATCCATGCCCTCCATGATGTTTAAGTTCAAGACAGCCCACAGAAAGACTAGGCCCATGCTAGACTCAAATACCCTGCCCTGGTGAAAAGGCCACAAGTACAGCCCCAAAAAACGAAAATCACTGAAAAATCAGCACAATCCCAATCCATCCATGCCCTCCATGATGTTTAAGTTCAAGACAGCCCACAGAAAGACTAGGCCCATGCTAGACTCAAATACCCCTGGTGAAAAGGCCACAAGTACAGGCCCAAAAAACGAAAATCACTGAAAAATCAGCACAATCCCAATCCATCCATGCCCTCCATGATGTTTAAGTTCAAGACAGCCCACAGAAAGACTAGGCCCATGCTAGACTCAAATACCCCTGGTGAAAAGGCCACAAGTACAGGCCCAAAAAACGAAAATCACTGAAAAATCAGCACAATCCCAATCCATCCATGCCCTCCATGATGTTTAAATTCAAGACAACCCACAGAAAGACTAGGCCCATGCAAGACTCACTACCCTGGCCTGGGCATAAAGGTTGAAAAGTAGGCAAAATGGTTGCAGGCCTAACAACAAAGCCTGCATTCAAAATGGCCACTTGCCTCTCCCAGCACATGGCCAGTGCCTGTAGCAGCACTCAAAATGGCCACCAGCCACATGGCCTGTCCCTCCCCATGAACACCCCCAAAAATCGAAAAACACTGCAAAATCAGCACAATCCCATTCCATCCATGGCCTCCATGATGTTTAAGTTCAAGACAGCCCACAGAAAGACTAGGCCCATGCTAGACTCAAATACCCCTGGTGAAAAGGCCACAAGTACAGGCCCAAAAAACGAAAATCACTGAAAAATCAGCACAATCCCAATCCATCCATGCCCTCCATGATGTTTAAATTCAGGACAACCCACAGAAAGACTAGGCCCATGCAAGACTCGCTACCCTGGCCTGGGCATAAAGGTTGAAAAGTAGGCAAAATGGTTGCAGGCCTAACAACAAAGCCTGCATTCAAAATGGCCACTTGCCTCTCCCAGCACATGGCCAGTGCCTGCAGCAGCACTCAAAATAGCCACCAGCCACATGGCCTGTCCCTCCCCATGAACACCCCCAAAAATCGAAAAACACTGCAAAATCAGCACAATCCCATTCCATCCATGGCCTTCATGATGTTTAAGTTCAAGACAGCCCACAGAAAGACTAGGCCCATGCTAGACTCAAATACCCCTGGTGAAAAGGCCACAAGTACAGGCCCAAAAAACGAAAATCACTGAAAAATCAGCACAATCCCAATCCATCCATGCCCTCCATGATGTTTAAGTTCAAGACAGCCCACAGAAAGACTAGGCCCATGCTAGACTCAAATACCCCTGGTGAAAAGGCCACAAGTACAGGCCCAAAAAACGAAAATCACTGAAAAATCAGCACACTCCCAATCCATCCATGCCCTCCATGATGTTTAAATTCAAGACAACCCACAGAAAGACTAGGCCCATGCAAGACTCACTACCCTGGCCTGGGCATAAAGGTTGAAAAGTAGGCAAAATGGTTGCAGGCCTAACAACAAAGCCTGCATTCAAAATGGCCACTTGCCTCTCCCAGCACATGGCCAGTGCCTGTAGCAGCACTCAAAATGGCCACCAGCCACATGGCCTGTCCCTCCCCATGAACACCCCCAAAAATCGAAAAACACTGCAAAATCAGCACAATCCCATTCCATCCATGGCCTCCATGATGTTTAAGTTCAAGACAGCCCACAGAAAGACTAGGCCCATGCTAGACTCAAATACCCCTGGTGAAAAGGCCACAAGTACAGGCCCAAAAAACGAAAATCACTGAAAAATCTGCACAATCCCAATCCATCCATGCCCTCCATGATGTTTAAGTTCAAGACAACCCACAGAAAGACTCAGTCCACCCACCACTGAGTACCCCTGGGCAAAAGGCCCCAAAACAGCCCAAAAATCGAAAATTCCAAAATTTTAGTTGCAGCAACTGTAATGCCCCAAACAAACTTACTTGTAAAATTTCTAATCCAACAGTGATCCAAAGAAAGTCAAAAAGGCCTCAAATCCAAATATCCAGCAGCATCCACAAAAAGTAATCCTTCCAGCTCCAGATCCAAATGAAAAGTGACCAGGAGATGGACAAAGCACTGGGAGGAGCCTGCTGGACAGGAACAGGAAGTTGAAGACTGTGGGGCACTTCCTTCCTCCCACCCCCCTCCCCCCTCCCCAAAATGGACTCCTCGCTAAAAAAGTGCAGGCAAATGTCAACCTAAGGAGTTATTCAGATAAAAATCATCATTTCAAGAAGGTTTATGCTGCTTGCTGGTGGATTTCTTGTGCAGAATTGCATATTTGATATTTTCGCTTCTGCGAGATTGTTGCTGCTCGCCGCATCTCAAATCTCGCAATTGCGAAGTACCGCGAGACGTGATCTCGCCGTACTCGCGTTGACAAAGTCTCGCTGTGCAAGTTGGCAAGCCGCGATGACGTAATCGCGCTCGCCAAATTCCCGCGGGATCACACAGCAAGATCCAAAATGGCGCAGCACTCGCAAAATATCGAGAAAAACAACTCGGCAAACGATGATAAACGCCGCGCGCCGCAAAAATTGTATCACCAACGACGCGAGCCGCAAAAAAAATCCGCTGCGTGCGAATTTGCGGATTTTTCGGGAAATTCGCAAATCTCGCGGATTGCGAATTTCCCAAAAATCCGCAAAATCCGCGAGCGTAACGGATTTTCCGCCCATGCTTACTTTGGATCCTCGTCCAGCGAAATGCCTTGGCAGAGTCTCGCCTGCAGTGAACATCTTGCTTAATCCGCTGCTCAATCTCTCCCTAACTACGGGAGAGGTACCCCCGGCGTGGAAACATGCCTTGATCTTGCCGCTACTCAAAAAGCCTACTTTAGACCCCCTTGTTCACGCTAACTATAGGCCGATCTCCCTTCTTCCTGCTCTGGCAAAGGTGATGATTCAGAAACATGTGCAGCTCTCTATTTCCAACTTTATTGAGAGCAACAACATTCTACATGATTCTCAATCGGGCTTCCGGGCTAATTTTAGCCCGGAGACAGCCCTCCTTGAGATCACCGATGCCATCAGAGATACCCTCGATCTTGGGGGGAAGGCTATTCTAGTTATGTTGGATTTGTCGGCGGCTTTAGACACCGTCCCTCATGACGGTCTCCTTTTAAGACTCTGGGAGATTGGTCTTCGGGGAACGGTGTGGGACTGGTTTAAATCCTTCCTGACCGGCCGCCGACAAGTGGTCTGGGCACCTCCGTTCTCTGCTGAAATGCCGCCGCTAGAGGAGGGGGTCCCTCAGGGGTCCATCCTGAGCCCCACCCTTTTTAATATCTACATGGCCCCTCTGGCGACGGTAGCGGAGTCCTTCGGTGCCCAGATCATATCCTATGCTGATGACACCCAGCTCCTTTTTACGTGTAAGAAGGGAGAGGCTTTTGATGGTAGGAGGATCAAAGACTGCCTGAGTGCGGTTTTTGATTGGTTTCAGCGCTACAGTCTGAAATGCAACTCCGACAAGTCGGAGCTTCTTTTTTTCGGCTGTCCGCCTGATACCAGCTGGAAAACTTGGTGGCCCCAGGATATGTTTCCTCCTGATGCGGCCTCTGTAAAAGCTAAAAACTTTCGCGTGTTGTGTGATTACAGCCTTTCTTTCAGACCCCAGATCATCGGGTTGTCTGGGAAATGTTTTGGCATTCTGAAAATGCTTCGAAAGTTACTTACGCTGCTGTCTCTGCAACACAGAAAAATCGTCGTTCAGGCTTTAATAGGATCACGATTGGACTACGCGAATGCCCTTTATCTAGGGCTGCCTAAATATTTGCTAGCCCGTCTGCAAGCTCTGCAGAATTCGGCGGCAAGAGCCATTTTTGGTCTTCCGCGGAGGGCAAAAGCCTCCGAACTGCTCAAGAGATTGCATTGGTTGCCTATCTCTAGAAGAATTACCTTCAAGATCCTGACCCTTGCTTTTAAGGCCCTTCATTCAATTGGCCCTAAATATATCAGGAAGCGCATGGCCTTTTATGCGCCAAGGAGGACCCTACGGTCGGCTTTGCTGGCCAAAGCCGATGTCCCGCCTATCAGACTGGCCCGAGTTGGTGGTCGCTCCTTCCGTTATTTGGCTTCACGTGGTTTGAATGAGCTTCCTGTCACCTTGAGGAAGGCCAACAGTCTCCTTTCTTTTAGAAAGGAGTTGAAGACCTGGCTTTTTTCTGTATGATCTCCTGCTGCCTCTGCGAGTAGCGGTGTCGTGTTTTCTTCCTCAGTTCTCTTTGCCAAAATGCCGGGACACCCCTCGGGGTAGCCGTGCACTATAAAAGAGACACTACATAACATAACATAACATAACATAACATAACAGAAAGCCTTAGTCCGTGCACCACTGAGTACCCCTGGGCATAATGGATGAAAGCAAGGCAGACTGGGTGCAGGCCTATGGCACAAAGCACACTGCCTGGCTTCAAAATGGCCCCTGGACCCCCACCCACATGGCCAGGCCCTGCCTGGGCCAGGCCTCAAAATGGCCCCAACCCACATGGCCAGGCCCCAACAACACCCCAAAAAATCAAAAAATACACAAAGATCACCACGATCCAATGCCATCCATGCCCAAAATGATGTTTAACTTCAAGAGACCCAACAGAAAGCCTTGGTCCATGCACCACTGAGTACCCCTGGGCTTAATGGATGAAAGCAAGGCAGACTGGGTGCAGGCCTATGGCACAAAGCACACTGCCTGGCTTCAAAATGCCCCTAGGCCCCCAACCACATGGCCAGGCCCTGCCTGGACCAGGCTTCAAAATGGCCCCCACCCACATGGCCAGACCCCAACAACACCCTTGAAAATAACAAAAACACAAAGCACACTGCCTGGCTTCAAAATGGCCCCTAGACCCCCACCCACATGTCCAGGCCCTGCCTGGACCAGGCCTCAAAATGGCCCCCACTCACATGACCAGTTCCCAACAACACCCCAAAAAACGTGAAAAACACACAAAAATCACCACAATCCAATGCCATCCATCCCCTAAATGATGTTTAAATTCAAGAGACCCAACAGAAAGCCTTGGTCGATGCACCACTGACTACCCCTGAGCATAATGGATGAAAGCAGGGCAGACTGGGTGCAGGCCTATGGCACAAAGCACACTGCCTGGCTTCAAAATGCCCCCTAGACCCCCACCCACATGGCCAGGCCCTGCCTGGACCAAGCCCCAAAATGCCCCCACCCCACATGGCCAGGCCACAACAACACCCCCAAAAATCGAAAAACACACATAAAACACCACAATCCAAAGGCATCCATCCAATAAATGATGTTTAAATTCAAGAGACCCAACAGAAATCCTTGGTCCTTGCACCACTGAGTACCCCTGGGCATAATGGATGGAAGCAAGGCAGACTGGGTGTAGGCCTATGGCACAATGCACACTGCCTGGCTTTAAAATGCCCCCCAGACCCCTACCCACATGGCCATGCCCGGACCAGGCCTCGAAATGGCCCCACCCACATGGCCAGGCCCCAACAACACCCCCAAAAATAAAAAAAAACACACAAAAATTACCAAAATCCAATGCAATCCATGCCCTAAATGATGTTTAAATCAAGAGACCCCACAGAAATCCTTGTTCCATGCACCACTGAGTACCCCTGGGCTTAATGGATGAAAGCAAGGCAGACTGGGTGCAGGCCTATGGCACAAAACAAACTGCCTGGCTTCAAAATGGCCCCTAGGCCCCCACCCACATGGCCAGGCCCTGCCTGGACCAGGCCTCAAAATGTCCCCCACCCACATGGCCAGGCCCCAACAACACCCCAAAAAATCGAAAAACACACAAAGATCACCACGATCCAATGCCATCCATGCCCAAAATGATGTTTAACTTCAAGAGACTTCCACAGAAAGCCTTGGTCCATGCACCACTGAGTACCCCTGGGCTTAATGGATGAAAGCAAGGCAGACTGGGTGCAGGCCTACGGCACAAAGCACACTGCCTGGCTTCAAAATGGCCCCTAGGCCCCCAATCACATGGCCAGGCCCTGCCTGGACCAGGCTTCAAAATGGCCCCCACCCACATGGCTAGACCCCAACAACACCCTAGAAAATAACAAAAACACAAAGCACACTGCCTGGCTTCAAAATGGCCCCTAGACCCCCACCCATATGGCCGGGCCCTGCCTGGACCACGCCTCACAATGGCCCCCACCCACATGGCCAGGCCCCAACAACACCCCTGGGCATAAAGGAGGAAAGGAGGCAGACTGGGTGCAGGCATATGACACAAATCACACTGCCTGGCTTCGAAATGGCTCCTAGACCCCCACCCACATGTCCAGGCCCTGCCTGGACCAGGCCTCAAAATGGCCCCCACTCACATGACCAGTTCCCAACAACACCCCAAAAAACGTGAAAAACACACAAAAATCACCACAATCCAATGCCATCCATCCCCTAAATGATGTTTAAATTCAAGAGACCCAACAGAAAGCCTTGGTCGAAGCACCACTGACTACCCCTGAGCATAATGGATGAAAGCAGGGCAGACTGGGTGCAGGCCTATGGCACAAAGCACACTGCCTGGCTTCAAAATGCCCCCTAGACCCCCACCCACATGGCCAGGCCCTGCCTGGACCAAGCCCCAAAATGCCCCCACCCCACATGGCCAGGCCACAACAACACCCCAAAAAATCGAAAAACACACATAAAACACCACAATCCAAAGGCATCCATCCAATAAATGATGTTTAAATTCAAGAGACCCAACAGAAATCCTTGGTCCTTGCACCACTGAGTACCCCTGGGCATAATGGATGGAAGCAAGGCAGACTGGGTGTAGGCCTATGGCACAATGCACACTGCCTGGCTTTAAAATGCCCCCCAGACCCCTACCCACATGGCCATGCCCGGACCAGGCCTCGAAATGGCCCCACCCACATGGCCAGGCCCCAACAACACCCCTAAAAATAAAAAAAACACACAAAAATTACCAAAATCCAATGCAATCCATGCCCTAAATGATGTTTAAATCAAGAGACCCCACAGAAAGCCTTGTTCCATGCACCACTGAGTACCCCTGGGTTTAATGGATGAAAGCAAGGCAGACTGGGTGCAGGCCTATGGCACAAAACAAACTGCCTGGCTTCAAAATGGCCCCTAGGCCCCCACCCACATGGCCAGGCCCTGCCTGGACCAGGCCTCAAAATGTCCCCCACCCACATGGCCAGGCCCCAACAACACCCCAAAAAATCGAAAAACACACAAAGATCACCACGATCCAATGCCATCCATGCTCAAAATGATGTTTAACTTCAAGAGACTTCCACAGAAAGCCTTGGTCCATGCACCACTGAGTACCCCTGGGCTTAATGGAAAAAAGAAAGGCAGACTGGGTGCAGGCCTACGGCACAAAGCACACTGCCTGGCTTCAAAATGGCCCCTAGGCCCCCAATCACATGGCCAGGCCCTGCCTGGACCAGGCTTCAAAATGGCCCCCACCCACATGGCTAGACCCCAACAACACCCTAGAAAATAACAAAAACACAAAGCACACTGCCTGGCTTCAAAATGGCCCCTAGACCCCCACCCACATGGCCGGGCCCTGCCTGGACCACGCCTCACAATGGCCCCCACCCACATGGCCAGGCCCCAACAACACCCCTGGGCATAAAGGAGGAAAGGAGGCAGACTGGGTGCAGGCATATGACACAAATCACACTGCCTGGCTTCGAAATGGCCCCTAGACCCCCACCCACATGTCCAGGCCCTGCCTGGACCAGGCCTCAAAATGGCCCCACTCACATGACCAGTTCCCAACAACACCCCAAAAAACGTGAAAAACACACAAAAATCACCACAATCCAATGCCATCCATCCCCTAAATGATGTTTAAATTCAAGAGACCCAACAGAAAGCCTTGGTTGAAGCACCACTGACTACCCCTGAGCATAATGGATGAAAGCAGGGCAGACTGGGTGCAGGCCTATGGCACAAAGCACACTGCCTGGCTTCAAAATGCCCCCTAGAACCCCACCCACATGGCCAGGCCCTGCCTGGACCAAGCCCCAAAATGCCCCCACCCCACATGGCCAGGCCACAACAACACCCCAAAAAATCGAAAAACACACATAAATCACCACAATCCAAAGGCATCCATCCAATAAATGATGTTTAAATTCAAGAAACCCATGGAAGCAAGGCAGACTGGGCGTAGGCCTATGGCACAATGCACACTGCCTGGCTTTAAAATGCCCCCCAGACCCCTACCCACATGGCCATGCCCGGACCAGGCCTCGAAATGGCCCCCACCCACATGACCAGGCCCCAACAACACCCCCAAAAATAAAAATAAACACACAAAAATCACCAAAATCCAATGCCATCCATGCCCTAAATGATGTTTAAATCAAGAGACCCCACAGAAAGCCTTGGTCCATGCACCACTGAGTACCCCTGGGCTTAATGGATGAAAGCAAGGCAGACTGGGTGCAGGCCTATGGCACAAAACAAACTACCTGGCTTCAAAATGGCCCCTAGGCCCCCACCCACATGGCCAGGCCCTGCCTGGACCAGGCCTCAAAATGTCCCCCACCCACATGGCCAGGCCCCAACAACACCCCAAAAAATCGAAAACACACAAAGATCACCACGATCCAATGCCATCCATGCCCAAAATGATGTTTAACTTCAAGAGACCCCCACAGAAAGCCTTGGTCCATGCACCACTGAGTACCCCTGGGCTTAATGGATGAAAGCAAGGCAGACTGGGTGCAGGCCTACGGCACAAAGCACACTGCCTGGCTTCAAAATGGCCCCTAGGCCCCCAACCACATGGCCAGGCCCTGCCTGGACCAGGCCTCAAAATGGCCCCCATCCACATGGCCAGGCCCCAACAACACCCTAAAAAATAAAAAAATAAACACAAAGCACACTGCTTGGCTTCAAAATGGCCCCTAGACACCCACCCACATGGCCAGGCCCTGCCTGGACCACGCCTAAAAATGCCCCCCACCCACATGGCCAGGCCCCAACAACACCCCTGGGCATAAACGAGGAAAGGAGGCAGACTGGGTGCAGGCATATGACACAAATCACACTGCCTGGCTTCAAAATGGCCCCTAGACCCCCACCCACATGTCCAGGCCCTGCCTGGACCAGGCCTCAAATTGGCCCCGAACCACATGACCAGTTCCCAACAACACCCCAAAAACGTGAAAAACACACAAAAATCCCCACAATCCAATGCCATCCATGCTCTAAATGATGTTTAAATTCAAGAGACCCCACAGAAAGCCTTAGTCCATGCACCACTGAGTACCCCTGGGCATAATGGATGAAAGCAAGGCAGACTGGGTGCAGGCTTATGGCACAAAGCACACTGCCTGGCTTCAAAATGGCCCCTTGATCCCCACCCACATGGCCAGGCCCTACCTGGACCAGGCCTCAAAATGGCCCCCACCCACATGGCCAGGCCCCAACAACACCCCAGAAAATCAAAAAACACGCAAAAATCACCACAATCCAATGCCATCCATGCCCTAAATGATGTTTAATTTCAAGAGACTCAACAGAAAGCCTTGGTCGATGCACCACTGACTACCCCTGAGCATAATGGATGAAAGCAGGGCAGACTGGGTGCAGGCCTATGGCACAAAGCACACTGCCTGGCTTCAAAATACCCCCAAGACCCCCACACACATGGCCAGGCCCTGCCTGGACCATGCCTCAAAATGGCCCCCACCCACATGGCCAAGCCACAACAACACCCCAAAAAATCGAAAAACACACATAAATCACCACAATCCAAAGTCATCCTTCCAATAAATGATGTTTAAAGTGAAGAGACCCAACAGAAATCCTTGGTCCTTGCACCACTGAGTACCCCTGGGCATAATGGATGGAAGCAAGGCAGACTGGGTGTAGGCCTATGGCACAATGCACACTGCCTGGCTTTAAAATGCCCCCCAGACCCCTACCCACATGGCCATGCCCGGACTAGGCCTCAAAATGGCCCCCACCCACATGGCCAGGCCCCAACAACACCCCCAAAAATAAAAAACACACAAAAATCACCACGGTCCAATGTCATCCATCCCCTAAATGATGTTTAAATCAAGAGACCCCACAGAAAGCCTTGGTACATGCTCCACTGAGTACCCCTGGGCATATTGGATGAAAGCAAGGCAGACTGGGTGCTGGCCTATGGCACAAAGCACACTGCCTGGCTTCAAAATGCCCCCTAGACCCCCACCCACATGGCCAGGCCCTGCCTGGACCAGGCCTCAAAATGGCCCCCACCCACATGGCCAGGCCCCAACAACACCACACATATCATCACAATCCAATGCCATGCATGCCCTAAATGATGTTTAAATTCAAGACACCCCACAGAAAGACTTGGTCCATGCCCCAATGACTACCCCTGGGCCTACTGGCTAGTGTGGCTTTACACGCACCCCAAAATTAAAAAGAAATTCCACATATACCAGTGAGCTATTCAAGTCCATGACATAAATGCTATTTAAGTTCAACAAAACTCACAGAAACAGTTGTATCATGCATGACTAACGCTGTGCCTACTGGATACTGTGCCTTCCCACAATATATGTTTTTTAAAGTTGTGAAAAAGTTTAAACATTGTAGTTGCAGCAACTGCAATGCCCCAAACAAACAACACCAACTTACTTGTAAAATCTCAAATCCAAAAGTAATCCAAAAGTGATCCAAAGTAAAATCCTCAAATACAAATATCCAGCTGCAGCCACAAAAAGTAATCCTTCCAGCTCCAGATCCAAATGAAAAGTGACCAGGACATGGACAATGCACTGAGAGGAGTCTGCTGAACTGGAATAGGAAGTTGGAGACTCTGGGGCACTTCCTTCCTCCCCCACGCCCCCCAAATGGACTCCTTGCACAAAACAGTGCAGCAAATGTCAATCTGAGGAGTTATTCTGATCCAAATCATCATTTTCAGAAGGTTTATGCTGCCTGCGTATTGGATTGTTTGTCATCATTTACAAACATTGTGTTATATGTAATGAATTTCTGTATGTATTAAGCTATAATAAGACAACAAATATTTTCTATAAAAAAGTTGATATAAAAAACAATAAAATATCAGAATATATCAATATAAATTTAGTGTCTGTATAGTCATTAGCGTTTAGTTTTCTCGCTCTTTAATTTAACAAGCACAAAACCCGGTGCAATTTTGTTCTCTCTTACCCCACATGTAGTTTCCTTGCTAGGGTTTATCCTTTTAGGCAGGGGCCCCTTTTTTTCTAAAATATTGTACACAAGGTGATCCCATGCACTTGTAAACACCTCCCGGGTCAAAGCAACGAACCTGTGCATATAGA